>NC_068434.1:7838629-8029540 GCF_023373465.1 Oncorhynchus keta
CTGTTTTGTTTATTGACAACCAGCCAACACAAGACAAAGAACAGACCAGAGTGTTAATCTGATACTATAAAAACTACAGGCCTTGTGAACAGCAAGCAGTGTGTCTTCTTCAAGGCTACAAATTAAATCAGTTTCTTTACATTTATCAATACTCTCCCAAATGTTCTCAAGGTAGGTTGATTAAGATGTATAGATGTTCTTCAAATGATCCAGAATTTTCACATCATAGATCTCCCACAAAATATCTGCTATAGAGGTCAACATTTTAGAGGGGTTGGGTTGAATGCGGAAGACACATTTCAGTTGAATACATTCAGTTGGACAACTGACTAGGTATCCCCCTTTCCTTTCCTTTCCCCTTACATAGGTCTCCCACAATATAGAGGTCAATATTTCACACTCCAAAATGAAAATAGAATCAGCTTGAATTCAGTTTGATGTCCTAGTATGAATCATTCTGTGATGTTTAGACTGTTCCAATAGTATCACTGCTTACATCCCTTTCCCTAGATGTACATTAGTAATGAACGTGATGAACAGTCATATCAATATGATGTATGGTATTTCATTAAATTATGTAATGTGACTGAAATTGGATTGAATGTAGCTGTAATAATTCACATTTTGTTGTACATTATCAATATTAATTCCTCTCCATCTTGGATAATGGATGATCAGGATCAATACCATAAATCTCCCACAATATATCTGTCATAGAGGTCAATATTTCACATAGTCCTCCCACTATATATCTGCTATAGAGGTCAATATTTCACATAGTCCTCCCACTATATATCTGCCATAGAGGTCAGTATTTCACATAGTCCTCCCACTATATATCTGCTATAGAGGTCAATATTTCACATAGTCCTCCCACTATATATCTGCCATAGAGGTCAATATTTCACATAGTCCTCCCACTATATATCTGCTATAGAGGTCAGTATTTCACATAGTCCTCCCACTATATATCTGCCATAGAGGTCAGTATTTCACATAGTCCTCCCACTATATATCTGCTATAGAGGTCAATATTTCACATAGTCCTCCCACTATATATCTGTCATAGAGGTCAATATTTCACACTCCAAAATGAAAATAGAATCAGCTTGAATTCAGCTTGATGTCTTATTATGAATCATTCAGTCATTCTCAGACTGCTCACATAGTAGTGACGCTGAAGACACATTTCAGTTGAATACATTCAGTTGGACAACTGACTAGGTATCCCCTTTCCTTTCCCTTCCACAATATATCTGCCATGGAGGTCAATATTTCACATAGTCCTTCAACAAGGTCAACATTTCACATAGTCCTCCCACTATATATCTGCTATAGAGGTCAACATTTCACATAGTCCTCCCACAATATATCTGCTATAGAGGTCAACATTTCACATAGTCCTCCCACTATATATCTGTCATAGAGGTCAACATTTCACATAGTCCTCCCACTATATATCTGCTATAGAGGTCAACATTTCACATAGTCCTCCCACTATATATCTGTCATAGAGGTCAACATTTCACATAGTCCTCCCACTATATATCTGCTATAGAGGTCAACATTTCACATAGTCCTCCCACTATATATCTGCTATAGAGGTCAATATTTCACATAGTCCTCCCACTATATATCTGCTATAGAGGTCAACATTTCACATAGTCCTCCCACAATATATCTGCTATAGAGGTCAATATTTCACATAGTCCTCCCACTATATATCTGCCATAGAGGTCAATATTTCACATAGTCATCCAAATATATATATCTGTCAAAAAATTAAAATAAAATCAGCTTGAATTGAGCTTGATGTCTTATTATGAAGCATTCAGTCATTCTCAGACTGCTCACATAGTAGTGCTGCTTACATCCCTTTCCCTAGATGTACATTAGTAATTAATGTGATGAACAGTCATTCCAATATGATGTATGGTATTTCATTAAATTATGTAATGAGACAGAAATTCAATGAACAATAATAACTAATGCATTCTGTTTTACATGATCATTATTCATGACTCTCCATCTTGGATAATGGATGATCAGAAGAGGGTGAGTAATTACTTATTTGTCTGTTTTGTTTATTGACAACCAATAACACAAGACAAAGAACAGACCAGAGTGTTAATCTGATACTATAAAAACTACAGGCCTTGTGAACAGCAGTGTGTCTTCTTCAAAGATACAAATTAAATCAGTTTCTTTACATTTATCAATACTCTCCCCAAATGTTCTCAAGGTAGGTTGGATTAAGATGTATAGATGTTCTTCAAATTATCCAGCATTTTCACATCATAGATCTCCCACAATATATCTGCTGTGGAGGTCAATATTTCACATAGTTCTCCCACAATATATCTGCCATAGAGGTCAATATTTCACATATCCTCCCCACAAAATATCTGTTGTTGTTACGGTTTTCTTCCGTCGAAGGAGAGTCGGACCAAAATGCAGCGTTGTTAGTTCGATACATCTTTAATAATGATGAAAAAACACCAACAATACAAAAACAACAAACAGAATGTGAAAACCTATACAGCCTATCTGGTGACAACTAACACAGAGACAGGAACAATCACCCACGAAATACTCACAGAATATGGCTGCCTAAATATGTTTCCCAATCAGAGACAACGATAATCACCTGACTCTGATTAAGAACCGCCTCAGGCAACCATAGACTTTCCTAGACAACCCTACTCAGCCACAATCCCAATACCTACTAAAACCCCAATACAAAAACACACCACAAAATAAACCCATGTCACATCCTGGCCTGACCAAATAAATAAAGAAAACACAAAATACTAACACCAAGGCGTGACAGAACCCCCCCCACTCCAAGGTGCGGACTCCCGGCCGCACACCTAAACCCATAGGGGAGGGTCCGGGTGGGCGTCTGTCCATAGTGGCGGCTCCGGCTCGGGGCGTGGACCCCACTCCAACCAAGTCTTAGTCCCCCTGTAACGCGTCCTATGATTGGCGACCTTGGCCGCCGACCTTGGCCTAATAACCCTCACCAAGGACCCCACTGGACTGAGGGGCAGCTCGGGACTGAGGGGAAGCTCGGGACTGAGGGGAAGCTCGGGACTGAGGGGAAGCTCGGGACTGAGGGGAAGCTCGGGACTGAGAGGAAGCCCAGCACTGAGAGGAAGCCCAGTACTGAGAGGAAGCTCAGGCAGGTAGTTGGCTCTGGAAAATCCTGGCTAGCTGGTGGTTCTGGCAGATCCTGGCTGACTGGCGGATCTGGAAGATCATGGCTGACTGGTGGATCCTGGCCGACTGGTGGATCCTGGCTGACTGGCGGCTCTAGCTGCTCTGGCTGCTCCATGCAGACTGACAGCCCTGGCTGATCCATGCAGACTGGCAGCTCTGTCAGCTCCATGCAGACTGGCAGCTCTGTCAGCTCCATGCAGACTGGCAGCTCTGTCAGCTCCATGCAGACTGGCAGCTCTGGCTGCTCCATGCAGACTGGCAGCTCTGGCTGCTCCATGCAGACTGGCAGCTCTGGCTGCTCCATGCAGACTGGCAGCTCTGGCTGCTCCATGCAGACTGGCAGCTCTGGCTGCTCCATGCAGACTGGCAGCTCTGGCTGCTCCATGCAGACTGGAGGCTCTGGCTGCTCCATGCAGACTGGCAGCACTGGCTGCTCCATGCAGACTGACAGCTCTGGCTGCTCCATGCAGATTGACAGCTCTGGCTGCTCCATGCAGACTGGTAGCTCTGGCTTCTCCATGCAGATTAGCAGCTCTGGCTGCGCTGAACAAGCAGGAGACTCCGGCAGCGCTGGAGAGAAGGAAGGCTCTGGCAGCGCTAAACAGGCGGGAGACTCCGGCAGCGCTGGAGAGGAGGAAGGCTCTGATAGCGCTAGACAGGCGGCGGCGCACTGAAGGCCTGGTGCGTGGTGCTGGCACTGGTGGTACTGGACCGAGGACACGCACAGGAAGCCTGGTGCGGGGAGCTGCCACCGGCGGACTGGTGTGTGGAGGTGGCACTGGATAGACCGGACCGTGCAGGCGCACTGGAGCTCTTGAGCACCGAGCCTGCCCAACCTTACCTGGCTCGATGCCCACTCTAGCCCGGCCAATGCGAAGAGCTGGTATGTGCTGCACCGGGCTCTGCACCCGCACTGGAGACACCGTGCGCTCCATAGCATAACACGGTGCCTGCCCGGTCTCTTTAGCCCCCGGTAAGCACAGGGAGTTTGCGCAGGTCTCCTCCATGGCGTAGCCCTACTCCCTGTGAGCCCCCTCCAATACATTTTTGGGGCTGACTCTCGGGCTTCCATCCGCGTCGCCGTGCTGCCTCTTCATACCAGCGCCTCTCCGCTTTCGCCGCCTCCAGTTCTTCTTTGGGGCGTCGATATTCACCAGGCTGTGCCCAGGGTCCTTTTCCGTTCAATATCTCCTCCCACGTCCAGAAGTCCTGTGATCGCTGCTCCTCACGATAAACAGGGGGAGTTGGCTCAGGTTTGAACCCTGACTCTGTCACCACGCCGCTTGGTCCTCTTGTGGTGGGTGATTCTGTTACGCTTTTCTTCCGTCGAAGGAGAGTCGGACCAAAATGCAGCGTTGTTAGTTCGATACATCTTTAATAATGATGAAAAAAACACCAACAATACAAAAACAACAAACGGAATGTGAAAACCTATACAGCCTATCTGGTGACAACTAACACAGAGACAGGAACAATCACCCACGAAACACTCAAAGAATATGGCTGCCTAAATATGGTTCCCAATCAGAGACAACGATAATCACCTACCTCTGATTAAGAACCGCCTCAGGCAACCATAGACTTTCCTAGACAACCCTACTCAGCCACAATCCCAATACCTACTAAAACCCCAATACAAAAACACACCACAAAATAAACCCATGTCACACCCTGGCCTGACCAAATAAATAAAGAAAACACAAAATACTAAGACCAAGGCGTGACAGTTGTAGAGCTCAACATTTTAGAGGGGTTGAGTTAAATGCGGAAGACACATCTCAGTTGAATACATTCAGTTGGTCAACTGACTAGGTATCCCCCTTTCCTTTCCCTTTCACAAT
Source organism: Oncorhynchus keta (assembly GCF_023373465.1). Lineage (NCBI taxonomy): Eukaryota > Metazoa > Chordata > Actinopteri > Salmoniformes > Salmonidae > Oncorhynchus > Oncorhynchus keta. Next base: position 7,843,690 of record NC_068434.1, read on the forward strand.
ATATCTGCCATGGAGGTCAATATTTCACATAGTCCTCCCACTATATATCTGCCATGGAGGTCAATATTTCACATAGTCCTCCCACTAAATATCTGCCATAGAGAACAACATTTCACACCCCAAATGAACATGGAATCATCTTGAATTCAGTTTAATGTCCTAGTATAAATCATTCTGTGATGTTTAGACTGTTCCAATAGTAGCACTGCTTACATCCCTTTCCCTAGATGTACATTAGTAATGAATATGATGAACAGTGATTCCAATATGATGTATGGTATTTCATTAAATTATGTAATGAGACAGAAATTCAATGAACAATAATAACTAATGCTTTCTGTTTTACATGATCATTATTCATGACTCTCCATCTTGGATAATGGATGATCAGAACCAGGTGAGTAATTACTTATTTGTCTGTTTTGTTTATTGACAACCAATAACACAAGACAAAGAACAGACCAGAGTGTTAATCTGATACTATAAAAACTATAGGCCTTGTGAACAGCAGTCTTCTTCAAGACTACAAATTAAATCAGTTTCTTTACATTTATCAAAACTCTCCCCAAATGTTCTCAAGGTAGGTTGGATTAGATGTATACAGTCTTAGGCAAAAGTTTTGAGAATTACACAAATATTTATTTCCACAAAGTTTGCTGCTTCAGTGTCTTTAGATAGTTTTGTCAGATGTTACTATGGAATTCTGAAGTATAATTACAAGCATTTTATAAGTGTCAAAGGCTTTTATAGACAATTTCATGAAGTTGATGCAAAGAGTCAATATTTGCAGTATTGACCCTTCTTTTTCAAGACCTCTGCAATCCACCCTGGCATACTGTCAATTAACTTCTGGTCCACATCCTGACTGATGGCAGCCCGTTCTTGCATAATCAATGCTTGGAGTTTGTCAGAATTTGTGGGGTTTTGTTTGTCCACCCAACTCTTGAGGATTGACCACAAGTTCTCAATGGGATTAAGGTCTGAGGAGTTTCCTGGCCATGGACCCAAAATATCGATGTTTTGTTCCACGAGCCACTTAGTTATCACTTTTGCCTTCTGGCAAGGTGCTCCATCATGCTGGAAAAGGCATTGTTCATCACCAAACTGTTCCTGGATGGTTGGGAGAAGATGCTCTCGGGGGATGTGTTGTTACCATTCTTTATTCATGGCTGTGTTCTTAGGCAAAATTGTGAGTGAGCCCACTCCCTTGGCTGAGAAGCAACCCCACACATGAATGGTCTCAGGATGTTTTACTGTTGGCATGACACAGGACTGATGGTAGCGCTCACCATGTCTTCTCTGGACAAGCTTTTTCCCGGATGCCCCAAACAATCGGAAAGGGGATTCATCAGAGAAAATGACTTTACCCCAGTCCTCAACAGTTCAATCCCTGTACCTTTTACAGAATATCAGTCTGTCCCTGATGTTTTCCCTGGAGAGAAGTGGCTTCTTTGCTGCCCTTCTTGACACCAGGCCATCCTCCAAAAGTCTTCGCCTCACTGTGTGTGCAGTTGCACTCACACCTGCCTGTTGCCATTCATGAGCAAGCTCTGTACTGGTGGTGCCCCGATCTCGCAGCTGAGTCAACTTTAGGAGATGTTCCTGGCGCTTGCTGGACTTTCTTGGGAACCCTGAAGCCTTCTTCACAACAATTGAACCGCTCTCCGTGAAATTCTTGATGATCCGATAAATGGTGTATTCAGGTGCAATCTTACTGGCAGCAATATCCTTGCCTGTGAAGCCCTTTTGTGCAAAGAAATGATGACGGCACATGTTTCTTCGCAGGTAACCATAGTTGACAATGCTTTCAAGCACCACCTTCCTTTTGAAGTTTCCAGTCTGTTATTCGAACTCAATCAGTATGACAGAGTGATCTCCAGCCTTGTCCTCGTCAACACTCACACCTCTGTTAACGAGAGAATCACTGACATGATTTCAGCTGGTCATTTTGTGACAGGGCTGAAATGCAGTATAAATGTTTTTGGGGGATTCAGTTCATTTGCATGGCAAAGAGGGACTTTGCAATGAATTGCAATTCATCTGATCACTCTTCATAACATGCTTTAGTATATGCAAATTGCCTTCATACAAACTGAGGCAGCAAACTTTGTGAAAATGAATATTTGTGTCATTCTCAAAACTTTTGGCCACGACTGTAGATGTTCTTCAAGTTAACCAGAATTTTAATATCATAGATTTCCCAGAATATATCTGCAATTGAGGTCAATATTTCACATAGCCCTCCCACAGTATATCTGCTATAGAGGTCAACATTTCACACTCCAAAATTAAAATAGAATCAGCTTGAATTTAGCTTGATGCCTTATTATGAAGCATTCTGTGATGTTTAGACTGTTCCAATAGTAGCACTGCTTACATCCCTTTCCCTAGATGTACATTAGTAATGAATGTGATGAACAGTCATATCAATGTGATGTATGGTATTTGATTGAATAATATAATGTTACTGAAAATTTGATTGATTGTAGCTGTAATAACTCATACATTTTGTTATACATTATCAATATTCATTCCTCTCAATCTTGGATAATGGATGATTAGGAGTATTACCATAGACCTCCAACAATATATCTGTCATAGAGGTCAATATTTCACATAGTCCTCCCACTATATATCTGCCATAGAGGTCAATATTTCACATAGTCCTCCCACTATATATCTGCAATAGAGGTCAATATTTCACATAGTCCTCCCACTATATATCTGCTATAGAGGTCAATATTTCACATAGTCCTCCCACAATATATCTGCTATAGAGGTCAATATTTCACATAGTCCTCCCACTATATATCTGCCATAGAGGTCAATATTTCACATAGTCCTCCCACTATATATCTGCTGTGGAGGTCAACATTTCACATAGTCCTCCCACTATATATCTGCTATAGAGGTCAATATTTCACATAGTCCTCCCACTATATATCTGTCATAGAGGTCAATATTTCACATAGTCCTCCCACTATATATCTGCCATAGAGGTCAATATTTCACATAGTCCTCCCACTATATATCTGCAATAGAGGTCAATATTTCACATAGTCCTCCCACTATATATCTGCTATAGAGGTCAATATTTCACATAGTCCTCCCACTATATATCTGCTATAGAGGTCAACATTTCACATAGTCCTCCCACTATATATCTGCCATAGAGGTCAATATTTCACATAGTCCTCCCACTATATATCTGCTATAGAGGTCAACATTTCACATAGTCCTCCCACTATATATCTGCTATAGAGGTCAATATTTCACATAGTCCTCCCACTATATATCTGCCATAGAGGTCAATATTTCACATAGTCCTCCCACTATATATCTGCTGTGGAGGTCAATATTTCACATAGTCCTCCCACTATATATCTGCCATAGAGGTCAATATTTCACATAGTCCTCCCACTATATATCTGCTGTGGAGGTCAACATTTCACATAGTTCTCCCACAATATATCTGTTGTTGTTACGGTTTTCTTCCGTCGAAGGAGAGTCGGACCAAAATGCAGCGTTGTTAGTTCGATACATCTTTAATAATGATGAAAAAAACACCAACAATACAAAAACAACAAACGGAATGTGAAAACCTATACAGCCTATCTGGTGACAACTAACACAGAGACAGGAACAATCACCCACGAAACACTCAAAGAATATGGCTGCCTAAATATGGTTCCCAATCAGAGACAACGATAATCACCTACCTCTGATTAAGAACCGCCTCAGGCAACCATAGACTTTCCTAGACAACCCTACTCAGCCACAGTCCCAATACCTACTAAAACCCCAATACAAAAACACACCACAAAATAAACCCATGTCACACCCTGGCCTGACCAAATAAATAAAGAAAACACAAAATACTAAGACCAAGGCGTGACAGTTGTAGAGCTCAACATTTTAGAGGGGTTGAGTTAAATGCGGAAGACACATCTCAGTTGAATACATTCAGTTGGTCAACTGACTAGGTATCCCCCTTTCCTTTCCCTTTCACAATATATCTGCCATGGAGGTCAATATTTCACATAGTCCTCCCACTATATATCTGCCATGGAGGTCAATATTTCACATAGTCCTCCCACTATATATCTGCCATAGAGGTCAATATTTAACATAGTCCTCCCACTATATATCTGCTATGGAGGTCAATATTTCACATAGTCCTCCCACTATATATCTGCTATAGAGGTCAATATTTCACATAGTCCTCCCACTATATATCTGCTATAGAGGTCAATATTTCACATAGTCCTCCCACTATATATCTGCTATAGAGGTCAATATTTCACATAGTCCTCCCACTATATATCTGCCATAGAGAACAACATTTCACACCCCAAAATGAACATGGAATCATCTTGAATTCAGTTTAATGTCCTAGTATAAATCATTCTGTGATGTTTAGACTGTTCCAATAGTAGCACTGCTTACATCCCTTTCCCTAGATGTACATTAGTAATGAATATGATGAACAGTGATTCCAATATGATGTATGGTATTTCATTAAATTATGTAATGAGACAGAAATTCAATGAACAATAATAACTAATGCTTTCTGTTTTACATGATCATTATTCATGACTCTCCATCTTGGATAATGGATGATCAGAACCAGGTGAGTAATTACTTATTTGTCTGTTTTGTTTATTGACAACCAATAACACAAGACAAAGAACAGACCAGAGTGTTAATCTGATACTATAAAAACTATAGGCCTTGTGAACAGCAGTGTGTCTTCTTCAAGACTACAAATTAAATCAGTTTCTTTACATTTATCAAAACTCTCCCCAAATGTTCTCAAGGTAGGTTGGATTAGATGTATACAGTCTTAGGCAAAAGTTTTGAGAATTACACAAATATTTATTTCCACAAAGTTTGCTGCTTCAGTGTCTTTAGATAGTTTTGTCAGATGTTACTATGGAATTCTGAAGTATAATTACAAGCATTTTATAAGTGTCAAAGGCTTTTATAGACAATTTCATGAAGTTGATGCAAAGAGTCAATATTTGCAGTATTGACCCTTCTTTTTCAAGACCTCTGCAATCCACCCTGGCATACTGTCAATTAACTTCTGGTCCACATCCTGACTGATGGAAGCCCATTCTTGCATAATCAATGCTTGGAGTTTGTCAGAATTTGTGGGGTTTTGTTTGTCCACCCAACTCTTGAGGATTGACCACAAGTTCTCAATGGGATTAAGGTCTGAGGAGTTTCCTGGCCATGGACCCAAAATATCGATGTTTTGTTCCACGAGCCACTTAGTTATCACTTTTGCCTTCTGGCAAGGTGCTCCATCATGCTGGAAAAGCCATTGTTCATCACCAAACTGTTCTTGGATGGTTGGGAGAAGTTGCTCTTGGAGGATGTGTTGTTACCATTCTTTATTCATGGCTGTGTTCTTAGGCAAAATTGTGAGTGAGCCCACTCCCTTGGCTGAGAAGCAACCCCACACATGAATGGTCTCAGGATGTTTTACTGTTGGCATGACACAGGACTGATGGTAGCGCTCACCATGTCTTCTCTGGACAAGCTTTTTCCCGGATGCCCCAAACAATCGGAAAGGGGATTCATCAGAGAAAATGACTTTACCCCAGTCCTCAACAGTTCAATCCCTGTACCTTTTACAGAATATCAGTCTGTCCCTGATGTTTTCCCTGGAGAGAAGTGGCTTCTTTGCTGCCCTTCTTGACACCAGGCCATCCTCCAAAAGTCTTCGCCTCACTGTGTGTGCAGTTGCACTCACACCTGCCTGTTGCCATTCATGAGCAAGCTCTGTACTGGTGGTGCCCGATCTCGCAGCTGAGTCAACTTTAGGAGATGTTCCTGGCGCTTGCTGGACTTTCTTGGGAACCCTGAAGCCTTCTTCACAACAATTGAACCGCTCTCCGTGAAATTCTTGATGATCCGATAAATGGTGTATTCAGGTGCAATCTTACTGGCAGCAATATCCTTGCCTGTGAAGCCCTTTTGTGCAAAGAAATGATGACGGCACATGTTTCTTCGCAGGTAACCATAGTTGACAATGCTTTCAAGCACCACCTTCCTTTTGAAGTTTCCAGTCTGTTATTCGAACTCAATCAGTATGACAGAGTGATCTCCAGCCTTGTCCTCGTCAACACTCACACCTCTGTTAACGAGAGAATCACTGACATGATTTCAGCTGGTCATTTTGTGACAGGGCTGAAATGCAGTATAAATGTTTTTGGGGGATTCAGTTCATTTGCATGGCAAAGAGGGACTTTGCAATGAATTGCAATTAATCTGATCACTCTTCATAACATGCTTTAGTATATGCAAATTGCCTTCATACAAACTGAGGCAGCAAACTTTGTGAAAATGAATATTTGTGTCATTCTCAAAACTTTTGGCCACGACTGTAGATGTTCTTCAAGTTAACCAGAATTTTAATATCATAGATTTCCCAGAATATATCTGCAATTGAGGTCAATATTTCACATAGCCCTCCCACAGTATATCTGCTATAGAGGTCAACATTTCACACTCCAAAATTAAAATAGAATCAGCTTGAATTTAGCTTGATGCCTTATTATGAAGCATTCTGTGATGTTTAGACTGTTCCAATAGTAGCACTGCTTACATCCCTTTCCCTAGATGTACATTAGTAATGAATGTGATGAACAGTCATATCAATGTGATGTATGGTATTTGATTGAATAATATAATGTTACTGAAAATTTGATTGATTGTAGCTGTAATAACTCATACATTTTGTTATACATTATCAATATTCATTCCTCTCAATCTTGGATAATGGATGATTAGGAGTATTACCATAGACCTCCAACAATATATCTGTCATAGAGGTCAATATTTCACATAGTCCTCCCACTATATATCTGCCATAGAGGTCAATATTTCACATAGTCCTCCCACTATATATCTGCAATAGAGGTCAATATTTCACATAGTCCTCCCACTATATATCTGCTATAGAGGTCAATATTTCACATAGTCCTCCCACAATATATCTGCCATAGAGGTCAATATTTCACATAGTCCTCCCACAATATATCTGCTATAGAGGTCAATATTTCACATAGTCCTCCCACTATATATCTGCCATAGAGGTCAGCATTTCACAAAGTCCTCCCACTATATATCTGCAATAGAGGTCAATATTTCACATAGTCCTCCCACTATATATCTGCTATAGAGGTCAATATTTCACATAGTCCTCCCACAATATATCTGCCATAGAGGTCAATATTTCACATAGTCCTCCCACAATATATCTGCTATAGAGGTCAATATTTCACATAGTCCTCCCACTATATATCTGCCATAGAGGTCAGCATTTCACAAAGTCCTCCCACTATATATCTGCAATAGAGGTCAATATTTCACATAGTCCTCCCACTATATATCTGCAATAGAGGTCAATATTTCACATAGTCCTCCCACTATATATCTGCCATAGAGGTCAATATTTCACATAGTCCTCCCACAATATATCTGCTATAGAGGTCAACATTTCACATAGTCCTCCCACTATATATCTGCTATAGAGGTCAATATTTAACATAGTCCTCCCACTACATATCTGCTATAGAGGTCAATATTTCACATAGTCCTCCCACTATATATCTGCTATAGAGGTCAACATTTCACATAGTCCTCCCACTATATATCTGCCATTGAGGTCAATATTTCACATAGTCCTCCCACTATATATCTGCTATAGAGGTCAATATTTCACATAGTCCTCCCACTATATATCTGCTATAGAGGTCAACATTTCACATAGTCCTCCCACTATATATCTGCTATAGAGGTCAACATTTCACATAGTCCTCCCACTATATATCTGCTATAGAGGTCAATATTTCACATAGTCCTCCCACTATATATCTGTCATAGAGGTCAATATTTCACATAGTCCTCCCACTATATATCTGCTATAGAGGTCAATATTTCACATAGTCCTCCCACTATATATCTGCTATAGAGGTCAATATTTCACATAGTCCTCCCACTATATATCTGCCATAGAGGTCAATATTTCACATAGTCCTCCCACTATATATCTGCTGTAGAGGTCAATATTTCACATAGTCCTCCCACTATATATCTGCTATAGAGGTCAACATTTCACATAGTCCTCCCACTATATATCTGCTATAGAGGTCAACATTTCACATAGTCCTCCCACTATATATCTGCAATAGAGGTCAATATTTCACATAGAGGTCCCACTATATATCTGCCATAGAGGTCAATATTTCACATAGTCCTCCCACTATATATCTGCAATAGAGGTCAATATTTCACATAGTCCTCCCACTATATATCTGCTATTGATGTCACTATTTCAGAGGGGTTGAGTTAAATGCAGAAGTCAGGACCAAGAGGGATGGAGGCATGGAGAGGCAGCCTTTAGTTACTATGCCCCCAGCCTGGGACCAAGAGGCATGGAGAGGCAGCCTTTAGTTATTATGCCCCCAGTCTCTGGAATAACCTGCCAGAGAAGCTGAGGATACATATTTCAAAGGGATTTTAAAACACCTTTTTAGCTTTGCTTTTCGTTAGCGTGCTTTTTTGGTCTTTTCGTTTAAAATTGCTATTCTTTTTTTTCTTGTGTAAATATTTCAGTTTTTATTTTCAGGCAATTGATTTGTTATTAATTTTTTAAAAAGTATGAAATTAAGTGTAAATAATTGGGATGTTATTTCGACAACATCCTGTGAAATTGCAGAGCGCGATATTCAAAATGACAGAAATATAAATATTTAACATTCATGAAAATACTGTATCCGATTTCAAAAAGGCTTTACGGTGAAAGCCCACCATGCGATTATCTGAGGACAGCGCCCCACATACAAAAGCATGAAAAACATATTTCAACCAGGCAGGTGCGCCATGAATGTCAGAAATTGCGATATAATAAATGCCTTACCTTTGAAGATCTTCTTCTGTTGGCACTCCAAAAGGTCCCAGTTACATCACAAATGGTCCTTTTGTGCGATAATGTTCTTATTTGTATCCATAAAACCTCAGTTTAGCTTGTGCCCATGTTCCGCTCCTCACAGTCTCTGTAGCGAGACTCTAGACATAGTCTGAGTAGAGCATTAATATACCCTGTAAAGGCACACTGGACAGGTGTAATGAAGGCATGTAAAATGACCATAACAAGCATTATAATCATCTGTAAATGAACACTGAACAGGTGTAACAGGGGGAATACACACCCTAACCCAAACTCAGTCTATACCCCCAGCCCTGTCCCCTACACACCCTAACCCAAACTCAGTCTATACCCCAAGCCCTGTCCCCTACACACCCTAACTCAAACCCAGTATTTACCCCAAGCCCTGTCCCCTACACACCCTAACCCAAACTCAGTCTTTACCCCAGCCCTGTCCCCTGTCCCCTACACACCCTAACCCAAACTCAGTCTTTACCCCCAGCCCTGTCCCCTACACACCCTAACCCAAACTCAGTCTTTACCCCCAGCCCTGTCCCCTGTCCCCTACACACCCTAACCCAAACTCAGTCTATACCCCCAGCTCTGTCCCCTGTCCCCTACACACCCTAACCCAAACTCAGTCTATACCCCCACCCCTGTCCCCTGTCCCTACACACCCTAACCCAAACTCAGCCTTTACCCCCAGCCCTGTCCCCTGCACACCCTGACCCAAACTCAATCTATACCCCCAGCCCTGTCCCCTGTCCCCTACACACCCTAACCCAAACTCAGTCTTTACCCCCAGCCCTGTCCCCTGTCCCCTACACACCCTAACCCAAACTCAGTCTATACCCCCAGCCCTGTCCCCTGTCCCCTACACACCCTAACCCAAACTCAGTCTATACCCCCAGCCCTGTCCCCTGTCCCCTACACACCCTAACCCAAACTCAGTCTTTACCCCCAGCCCTGTCCCCTGCACACCCTAACCCAAACTCAGTCTATACCCCCAGCCCTGTCCCCTACACACCCTAACCCAAACTCAGTCTATACCCCCAGCCCTGTCCCCTACACACCCTAACCCAAACCCAGTATTTACCCCCAAGCCCTGTCCCCTACACACCCTAACCCAAACTCAGTCTTTACCCCCAGCCCTGTCCCCTGTCCCCTACACACCCTAACCCAAACTCAGTCTTTACCCCCAGCCCTGTCCCCTACACACCCTAACCCAAACTCAGTCTTTACCCCCAGCCCTGTCCCCTGTCCCCTACACACCCTAACCCAAACTCAGTCTTTACCCCCAGCCCTGTCCCCTGTCCCCTACACACCCTAACCCAAACTCAGTCTTTACCCCCAGCCCTGTCCCCTGTCCCCTACACACCCTAACCCAAACTCAGTCTTTACCCCCAGCCCTGTCCCCTGCACACCCTAACCCAAACTCAGTCTATACCCCCAGCCCTGTCCCCTACACACCCTAACCCAAACTCAGTCTATACCCCCAGCCCTGTCCCCTACACACCCTAACTCAAACCCAGTATTTACCCCAAGCCCTGTCCCCTACACACCCTAACCCAAACTCAGTCTTTACCCCCAGCCCTGTCCCCTGTCCCCTACACACCCTAACCCAAACTCAGTCTTTACCCCCAGCCCTGTCCCCTACACACCCTAACCCAAACTCAGTCTTTACCCCCAGCCCTGTCCCTGTCCCCTACACACCCTAACCCAAACTCAGTCTATACCCCCAGCCCTGTCCCCTGTCCCCTACACACCCTAACCCAAACTCAGTCTATACCCCCAGCCCTGTCCCCTGTCCCCTACACACCCTAACCCAAACTCAGTCTTTACCCCCAGCCCTGTCCCCTACACACCCTAACCCAAACTCAGTCTTTACCCCCAGCCCTGTCCCCTGTCCCCTACACACCCTAACCCAAACTCAGTCTTTACCCCCAGCCCTGTCCCCTGTCCCCTACACACCCTAACCCAAACTCAGCCTTTACCCCCAGCCCTGTCCCCTGCACACCCTAACCCAAACTCAGTCTTTACCCCCAGCCCTGTCCCCTACACACCCTAACCCAAACTCAGTCTATACCCCCAGCCCTGTCCCCTACACACCCTAACTCAAACCCAGTATTTACCCCAAGCCCTGTCCCCTACACACCTAACCCAAACTCAGCCTTTACCCCCAGCCCTGTCCCCTGTCCCCTACACACCCTAACCCAAACTCAGTCTTTACCCCCAGCCCTGTCCCCTACACACCCTAACCCAAACTCAGCCTTTACCCCAGCCCTGTCCCCTGTCCCCTACACACCCTAACCCAAACTCAGTCTATACCCCAGCTCTGTCCCCTGTCCCCTACACCCTAACCCAAACTCAGTCTATACCCCCAGCCCTGTCCCCTGTCCCCTACACACCCTAACCCAAACTCAGTCTTTACCCCCCTGTAGCCCTGTCCCCTACACACCCCTAACCCAAACTCAGTCTTTACCCCCAGCTCTGTCCCCTGTCCCCTACACACCCTAACCCAAACTCAGTCTTAACCCCCAGCCCTGTCCCCTACACACCCTAACCCAAACTCAGTCTTTACCCCCAGCCCTGTCCCCTGCACACCCTAACCCAAACTCAGTCTATACCCCCAGCCCTGTCCCCTACACACCCTAACCCAAACTCAGTCTATACCCCAAGCCCTGTCCCCTACACACCCTAACTCAAACCCAGTATTTACCCCAAGCCCTGTCCCCTACACACCCTAACCCAAACTCAGTCTTTACCCCCAGCCCTGTCCCCTGTCCCCACACCCCTAACCCACACCCCCCAACCCAAACTCAGTCTTTACCCCCAGCCCTGTCCCCTACACACCCTAACCCAAACTCAGTCTTTACCCCTCAGCCCTGTCCCCTGTCCCTACACACCCTAACCCAAACTCAGTCTATACCCCCAGCCCTGTCCCCTGTCCCCTACACACCCTAACCCAAACTCAGTCTTTACCCCCAGCCCTGTCCCCTGTCCCCTACACACCCTAACCCAAACTCAGTCTATACCCCCAGCTCTGTCCCTGTCCCCTACACACCCTAACCCAAACTCAGTCTATACCCCCAGCCCTGTCCCCTGTCCCCTACACACCCTAACCCAAACTCAGTCTTTACCCCCAGCCCTGTCCCCTGCACACCCTGACCCAAACTCAATCTATACCCCCAGCCCTGTCCCCTGTCCCCTACACACCCTAACCCAAACTCAGTCTTTACCCCCAGCCCTGTCCTCTGTCCCCTCACACACCCTAACCCAAACTCAGTCTATACCCCCAGCTCTGTCCCCTGTCCCCCCACACACCCTAACCCAAACTCAGTCTATACCCCCAGCCCTGTCCCCTGTCCCCTACACACCCTAACCCAAACTCAGTCTTTACCCCAGCCCTGTCCCCTGCACACCCTAACCCAAACTCAGTCTATACCCCCAGCCCTGTCCCCTACACACCCTAACCCAAACCCAGTCTTTACCCCAAGCCCTGTCCCCTACACACCCTAACCCAAACTCAGTCTTTACCCCCAGCCCTGTCCCCTGTCCCCTACACACCCTAACCCAAACTCAGTCTTTACCCCCAGCCCTGTCCCCTACACACCCTAACCCAAACTCAGTCTTTACCCCCAGCCCTGTCCCCTGTCCCCTACACACCCTAACCCAAACTCAGTCTTTACCCCCAGCCCTGTCCCCTGTCCCCTACACACCCTAACCCAAACTCAGTCTTAACCCCCAGCCCTGTCCCCTGTCCCCTACACACCCTAACCCAAACTCAGTCTTTACCCCCAGCCCTGTCCCCTGCACCCCTAACCCAAACTCAGTCTTTACCCCCAGCCCTGTCCCCTACACACCCTAACCCAAACTCAGTCTTTACCCCCAGCCCTGTCCCCTACACACCCTAACTCAAACTCAGTCTTTACCCCCAGCCCTGTCCCCTACACACCCTAACCCAAACTCAGTCTTTACCCCCAGCCCTGTCCCCTGTCCCCTACACACCCTAACCCAAACTCAGTCTTTACCCCCAGCCCTGTCCCCTACACACCCTAACCCAAACTCAGTCTTTACCCCCAGCCCTGTCCCCTGTCCCCTACACACCCTAACCCAAACTCAGTCTATACCCCCAGCTCTGTCCCCTGTCCCCTACACACCCTAACCCAAACTCAGTCTATACCCCCAGCCCTGTCCCCTGTCCCCTACACACCCCCTAACCCAAACTCAGTCTTTACCCCCAGCCCTGTCCCCTACACACCCTAACCCAAACTCAGTCTTTACCCCCAGCCCTGTCCCCTGTCCCCTACACACCCTAACCCAAACTCAGTCTTTACCCCCAGCCCTGTCCCCTGTCCCCTACACACCCTAACCCAAACTCAGTCTTTTACCCCCAGCCCTGTCCCCTGCACACCCTAACCCAAACTCAGTCTATACCCCCAGCCCTGTCCCCTACACACCCTAACCCAAACTCAGTCTATACCCCAAGCCCTGTCCCCTACACCCTAACCCAAACCCAGTATTTACCCCAAGCCCTGTCCCCTACACACCCTAACCCAAACTCAGTCTTTACCCCCAGCCCTGTCCCCTGTCCCCTACACACCCTAACCCAAACTCAGTCTTTACCCCCAGCCCTGTCCCTACACACCCTAACCCAAACTCAGTCTTTACCCCCAGCCCTGTCCCCTGTCCCCTACACACCCTAACCCAAACTCAGTCTATACCCCCAGCTCTGTCCCCTGTCCCCTACACACCCTAACCCAAACTCAGTCTATACCCCCAGCCCTGTCCCCTGTCCCCTACACACCCTAACCCAAACTCAGTCTTTACCCCCAGCCCTGTCCCCCTACACCCCTAACCCAAACTCAGTCTTTACCCCCAGCTCTGTCCCCTGTCCCCTACACACCCTAACCCAAACTCAGTCTTAACCCCCAGCCCTGTCCCCTACACACCCTAACCCAAACTCAGTCTTTACCCCCAGCCCTGTCCCCTGCACACCCTAACCCAAACTCAGTCTATACCCCCAGCCCTGTCCCCTACACACCCTAACCCAAACTCAGTCTATACCCCAAGCCCTGTCCCCTACACACCCTAACTCAAACCAGTATTTACCCCAAGCCCTGTCCCCTACACACCCTAACCCAAACTCAGTCTTTACCCCCAGCCCTGTCCCCTGTCCCCTACACACCCTAACCCAAACTCAGTCTTTACCCCCAGCCCTGTCCCCTACACACCCTAACCCAAACTCAGTCTTTACCCCCAGCCCTGTCCCCTGTCCCCTACACACCCTAACCCAAACTCAGTCTTTACCCCCAGCCCTGTCCCCTGTCCCCTACACCCCTAACCCAAACTCAGTCTTTACCCCCAGCCCTGTCCCCTACACACCCTAACCCAAACTCAGTCTTTACCCCCAGCCCTGTCCCCTGTCCCCTACACACCCTAACCCAAACTCAGTCTTTACCCCCAGCCCTGTCCCCTGTCCCCTACACACCCTAACCCAAACTCAGTCTTTACCCCCAGCCCTGTCCCCTACACACCCTAACCCAAACTCAGTCTATACCCCCAGCCCTGTCCCCTACACACCCTAACCCAAACTCAGTCTTTACCCCCAGCCCTGTCCCCTGTCCCCTACACACCCTAACCCAAACTCAGTCTTTACCCCCAGCCCTGTCCCCTACACACCCTAACCCAAACTCAGTCTTTACCCCCAGCCCTGTCCCCTGTCCCTACACACCTAACCCAAACTCAGTCTATACCCCCAGCCCTGTCCCTGTCCCCTACACACCCTAACCCAAACTCAGTCTTTACCCCCAGCCCTGTCCCCTGTCCCCTACACACCCTAACCCAAACTCAGTCTTTACCCCCAGCCCTGTCCCCTACACACCCTAACCCAAACTCAGTCTTTACCCCCAGCCCTGTCCCCTGTCCCCTACACACCCTAACCCAAACTCAGTCTTAACCCCCAGCCCTGTCCCCTGTCCCCTACACACCCTAACCCAAACTCAGTCTTTACCCCCAGCCCTGTCCCCTACACACCCTAACCCAAACTCAGTCTAAACCCCCAGCCCTGTCCCCTACACACACTAACCCAAACTCAGTCTTTACCCCCAGCCCTGTCCCCTGTCCCCTACACACCCTAACCCAAACTCAGTCTATACCCCCAGCCCTGTCCCCTGTCCCCTACACACCCTAACCCAAACTCAGTCTTTACCCCCAGCCCTGTCCCCTACACACCCTAACCCAAACTCAGCCTTTACCCCCAGCCTCCTAAATTGTATGTCTGACTTTCTGATTTGTAAATTCACTGCAGTTCCCAACATTGACCAGCAGGTGGTGAAGATTCTCTCTTCTCAGACAGTAAATGACCACCAGTCAGCTACATTTATTTTGTTAGGAGGGGATGGAAAAGCATTGAGACTATTTGTCATGGAAGCAATTTCACTCATTTACTCATGTGAATGTGTCCAAAGAGATAAGAGAAGCTAATATTGATAGTCACTGTTAAATCTTTACAGCTCAGGATAATATGACTATAATTAAAGATCATCACTACCATCTGCTGGCTGGATCGGTCTTCTGATTTTAATTGAAACAGTTTTTAGAACTTTAGAGATGATGAACTAAAATATGATGATAGAAGACGGCACCATGCTGTATAGCAGCATAAACCCTCTAATGTTGGTCTCTAGTTAACAAGGTCACAAACCCTCTAATGTTGGTCTCTAGTTAACAAGGTCACAAACCCTCTAATGTTGGTCACTAGTTAAGAAGGTCACAAACCCTCTAATGTTGGTCACTAGTTAACAAGGTCACAAACCCTCTAATGTTGGTCTCTAGTTAACAAGGTCACAAACCCTCTAATGTTGGTCACTAGTTAACAAGGTCACAAACCCTCTAATGTTGGTCTCTAGTTAACAAGGTCACAAACCCTCTAATGTTGGTCACTAGTTAACAAGGTCATAAACCCTCTAATGTTGGTCTCTAGTTAACAAGGTCACAAACCCTCTAATGTTGGTCTCTAGTTAACAAGGTCACAAACCCTCTAATGTTGGTCTCTAGTTAACAAGGTCACAAACCCTCTAATGTTGGTCACTAGTTAAGAAGGTCACAAACCCTCTAATGTTGGTCACTAGTTAACAAGGTCACAAACCCTCTAATGTTGGTCTCTAGTTAACAAGGTCACAAACCCTCTAATGTTGGTCACTAGTTAACAAGGTCACAAACCCTCTAATGTTGGTCTCTAGTTAACAAGGTCACAAACCCTCTAATGTTGGTCTCTAGTTAACAAGGTCATAAACCCTCTAATGTTGGTCTCTAGTTAACAAGGTCATAAACCCTCTAATGTTGGTCTCTAGTTAACAAGGTCACAAACCCTCTAATGTTGGTCTCTAGTTAACAAGGTCACAAACCCTCTAATGTTGGTCACTAGTTAACAAGGTCATAAACCCTCTAATGTTGGTCTCTAGTTAACAAGGTCATAAACCCTCTAATGTTGGTCTCTAGTTAACAAGGTCATAAACCCTCTAATGTTGGTCTCTAGTTAACAAGGTCATAAACCCTCTAATGTTGGTCTCTAGTTAACAAGGTCATAAACCCTCTAATGTTGGTCTCTAGTTAACAAGGTCATAAACCCTCTAATGTTGGTCTCTAGTTAACAAGGTCATAAACCCTCTAATGTTGGTCTCTAGTTAACAAGGTCATAAACCCTCTAATGTTGGTCTCTAGTTAACAAGGTCATAAACCCTCTAATGTTGGTCTCTAGTTAACAAGGTCATAAACCCTCTAATGTTGGTCTCTAGTTAACAAGGTCATAAACCCTCTAATGTTGGTCTCTAGTTAACAAGGTCATAAACCCTCTAATGTTGGTCTCTAGTTAACAAGGTCATAAACCCTCTAATGTTGGTCTCTAGTTAACAAGGTCACAAACCCTCTAATGTTGGTCTCTAGTTAACAAGGTCACAAACCTCTAATGTTGGTCACTAGTTAACAAGGTCATAAACCCTCTAATGTTGGTCTCTAGTTAACAAGGTCATAAACCCTCTAATGTTGGTCTCTAGTTAACAAGGTCACAAACCCTCTAATGTTGGTCTCTAGTTAACAAGGTCACAAACCCTCTAATGTTGGTCTCTAGTTAACAAGGTCATAAACCCTCTAATGTTGGTCTCTAGTTAACAAGGTCACAAACCCTCTAATGTTGGTCACTAGTTAACAAGGTCACAAACCCTCTAATGTTGGTCACTAGTTAACAAGGTCACAAACCCTCTAATGTTGGTCTCTAGTTAACAAGGTCACAAACCCTCTAATGTTGGTCACTAGTTAACAAGGTCACAAACCCTCTAATGTTGGTCTCTAGTTAACAAGGTCACAAACCCTCTAATGTTGGTCTCTAGTTAACAAGGTCACAAACCCTCTAATGTTGGTCACTAGTTAACAAGGTCATAAACCCTCTAATGTTGGTCACTAGTTAACAAGGTCACAAACCCTCTAATGTTGGTCACTAGTTAACAAGGTCACAAACCCTCTAATGTTGGTCTCTAGTTAACAAGGTCACAAACCCTCTAATGTTGGTCTCTAGTTAACAAGGTCACAAACCCTCTAATGTTGGTCACTAGTTAACAAGGTCACAAACCCTCTAATGTTGGTCTCTAGTTAACAAGGTCATAAACCCTCTAATGTTGGTCTCTAGTTAACAAGGTCACAAACCCTCTAATGTTGGTCACTAGTTAACAAGGTCACAAACCCTCTAATGTTGGTCACTAGTTAACAAGGTCACAAACCCTCTAATGTTGGTCTCTAGTTAACAAGGTCACAAACCCTCTAATGTTGGTCACTAGTTAACAAGGTCACAAACCCTCTAATGTTGGTCACTAGTTAACAAGGTCACAAACCCTCTAATGTTGGTCTCTAGTTAACAAGGTCACAAACCCTCTAATGTTGGTCACTAGTTAACAAGGTCACAAACCCTCTAATGTTGGTCTCTAGTTAACAAGGTCACAAACCCTCTAATGTTGGTCACTAGTTAACAAGGTCACAAACCCTCTAATGTTGGTCACTAGTTAACAAGGTCACAAACCCTCTAATGTTGGTCTCTAGTTAACAAGGTCACAAACCCTCTAATGTTGGTCTCTAGTTAACAAGGTCATAAACCCTCTAATGTTGGTCTCTAGTTAACAAGGTCACAAACCCTCTAATGTTGGTCTCTAGTTAACAAGGTCATAAACCCTCTAATGTTGGTCACTAGTTAACAAGGTCACAAACCCTCTAATGTTGGTCACTAGTTAACAAGGTCACAAACCCTCTAATGTTTGTCACTAGTTAACAAGGTCACAAACCCTCTAATGTTGGTCTCTAGTTAACAAGGTCACAAACCCTCTAATGTTGGTCTCTAGTTAACAAGGTCATAAACCCTCTAATGTTGGTCTCTAGTTAACAAGGTCACAAACCCTCTAATGTTGGTCACTAGTTAACAAGGTCACAAACCCTCTAATGTTGGTCTCTAGTTAACAAGGTCATAAACCCTCTAATGTTGGTCTCTAGTTAACAAGGTCATAAACCCTCTAATGTTGGTCTCTAGTTAACAAGGTCACAAACCCTCTAATGTTGGTCACTAGTTAACAAGGTCACAAACCCTCTAATGTTGGTCTCTAGTTAACAAGGTCATAAACCCTCTAATGTTGGTCTCTAGTTAACAAGGTCATAAACCCTCTAACGTTGGTCTCTAGTTAACAAGGTCACAAACCCTCTAATGTTGGTCTCTAGTTAACAAGGTCATAAACCCTCTAATGTTGGTCTCTAGTTAACAAGGTCACAAACCCTCTAATGTTGGTCACTAGTTAACAAGGTCACAAACCCTCTAATGTTGGTCACTAGTTAACAAGGTCACAAACCCTCTAATGTTGGTCTCTAGTTAACAAGGTCACAAACCCTCTAATGTTGGTCACTAGTTAACAAGGTCACAAACCCTCTAATGTTGGTCACTAGTTAACAAGGTCACAAACCCTCTAATGTTGGTCTCTAGTTAACAAGGTCACAAACCCTCTAATGTTGGTCACTAGTTAACAAGGTCACAAACCCTCTAATGTTGGTCACTAGTTAACAAGGTCACAAACCCTCTAATGTTGGTCTCTAGTTAACAAGGTCACAAACCCTCTAATGTTGGTCACTAGTTAACAAGGTCACAAACCCTCTAATGTTGGTCACTAGTTAACAAGGTCACAAACCCTCTAATGTTGGTCTCTAGTTAACAAGGTCACAAACCCTCTAATGTTGGTCTCTAGTTAACAAGGTCATAAACCCTCTAATGTTGGTCTCTAGTTAACAAGGTCATAAACCCTCTAATGTTGGTCTCTAGTTAACAAGGTCACAAACCCTCTAATGTTGGTCTCTAGTTAACAAGGTCATAAACCCTCTAATGTTGGTCTCTAGTTAACAAGGTCACAAACCCTCTAATGTTGGTCTCTAGTTAACAAGGTCATAAACCCTCTAATGTTGGTCTCTAGTTAACAAGGTCATAAACCCTCTAATGTTGGTCTCTAGTTAACAAGGTCACAAACCCTCTAATGTTGGTCTCTAGTTAACAAGGTCATAAACCCTCTAATGTTGGTCTCTAGTTAACAAGGTCATAAACCCTCTAATGTTGGTCTCTAGTTAACAAGGTCACAAACCCTCTAATGTTGGTCACTAGTTAACAAGGTCACAAACCCTCTAATGTTGGTCTCTAGTTAACAAGGTCACAAACCCTCTAATGTTGGTCACTAGTTAACAAGGTCACAAACCCTCTAATGTTGGTCACTAGTTAACAAGGTCACAAACCCTGTAATGTTGGTCTCTAGTTAACAAGGTCACAAACCCTCTAATGTTGGTCACTAGTTAACAAGGTCACAAACCCTCTAATGTTGGTCACTAGTTAACAAGGTCACAAACCCTCTAATGTTGGTCTCTAGTTAACAAGGTCACAAACCCTCTAATGTTGGTCACTAGTTAACAAGGTCACAAACCCTCTAATGTTGGTCACTAGTTAACAAGGTCACAAACCCTCTAATGTTGGTCTCTAGTTAACAAGGTCACAAACCCTCTAATGTTGGTCTCTAGTTAACAAGGTCATAAACCCTCTAATGTTGGTCTCTAGTTAACAAGGTCATAAACCCTCTAATGTTGGTCTCTAGTTAACAAGGTCACAAACCCTCTAATGTTGGTCTCTAGTTAACAAGGTCATAAACCCTCTAATGTTGGTCTCTAGTTAACAAGGTCACAAACCCTCTAATGTTGGTCTCTAGTTAACAAGGTCACAAACCCTCTAATGTTGGTCTCTAGTTAACAAGGTCATAAACCCTCTAATGTTGGTCTCTAGTTAACAAGGTCACAAACCCTCTAATGTTGGTCACTAGTTAACAAGGTCACAAACCCTCTAATGTTGGTCACTAGTTAACAAGGTCACAAACCCTCTAATGTTGGTCACTAGTTAACAAGGTCACAAACCCTCTAATGTTGGTCTCTAGTTAACAAGGTCACAAACCCTCTAATGTTGGTCTCTAGTTAACAAGGTCACAAACCCTCTAATGTTGGTCACTAGTTAACAAGGTCACAAACCCTCTAATGTTGGTCACTAGTTAACAAGGTCACAAACCCTCTAATGTTGGTCTCTAGTTAACAAGGTCACAAACCCTCTAATGTTGGTCACTAGTTAACAAGGTCACAAACCCTCTAATGTTGGTCACTAGTTAACAAGGTCACAAACCCTCTAATGTTGGTCTCTAGTTAACAAGGTCACAAACCCTCTAATGTTGGTCACTAGTTAACAAGGTCACAAACCCTCTAATGTTGGTCACTAGTTAACAAGGTCACAAACCCTCTAATGTTGGTCACTAGTTAACAAGGTCACAAACCCTGAAACATTTTTACATTTTACCAGACTTTCTGTCGTGAGTCTATTCATTTTCATACTTTTTTGAAACCACAACTCTGGCATTGTAAGCACTATGCTCTACCAACTGAGTTACATTCTTAAATTCAGATTTTAACCCTAAATCACACTGCTAACCTTATGCCTAATCCTTAAACTTAAATTAAGATCAGAAATTTACATTTTTGTTTTCATTACATTTTATGATAGGCCTGTAGACAATTTAGACTTTGTGACTGGGTGTTCTAATAACTAGAGAGGCTGGGGGAGGAGTTTACTCCAAATACCTGAGCAAAGGTGAAAGTGAAAGGTGTGTCTCAGTAAAGGACTGAGGTGTAGATTGTTCTGTAAAAACGTATAGATATGCACATATAGTGACTATTAGAGTGGTTATGGATTTAAATAAACTATTTTGAATGTGAAGTGGAGGACGTGAAGATCAGTAAAGGTAAGTGGAGATATATCAATATATTTCACTTTCCAAACTAGACACAACAGTCCTGTTTTAAAACAATGAGGACTGGAGAAAGAAGAAGTGATGTTTGTATCTGTGTGATTGAGCAAAAGAGAGAATTTGATGAAAGGTAATGATGTAAATATGAATGTTTTCTCTTTTTATTGCAGTTAAAATGGCAGAGTCCAGAGTTCATAGTAAGTCACCATGCTATAATTAATGATGAACTTTTCTTTCATGTATCTGGGAGAACAGAACTAAACCAACTATTGAAAATGAAATGTGTTTGTGGTTTTATTTGTCTTTATGTGTAAATGTGTGTCTGGATGAAATGTGTTTGTAACATGAGGAGTTGTAGCTGAGTTTGTGTCTGTGAGAAACAGCTCTACTGCTCCACAGTGACCTCTCCTCCAAACATCTCTTTATTATAGAACCCATTTAATCCAGTCGGACACAATATGGAAGAAAATAAACCTTTTGTACTTTACCGACTCTAGAGAAGTTCAAGTTGAATGCAGCGGTCTCCTGAAGGCACTGCATCTCAGTGTAAGAGGTGTCAATTCCAGGCTGTATTACAACCGCCCATGATTGAGTCTCCCATAGGGCAGAGCACAATTGGTCCAGCGTTGTCTGGGGTAGGCTGTCATTGTAAATAAGAACTTGTTCTTAACTGACTTGCCTCGTTAAATAAATAAAATATGTATCCAGAGCAATTAGGATGAAGTACATTGCTCAAGGGCATATCAACAAATGGTTTCCTAGTTTCTCAGGGACTCAACCCAGCAACGTTTCGGTTACCAGCCCAATGCTCTTACTTTCTAGGCTGTGTAGAACCATCAATTAAATTAGTATATCATTTGAAGTGATATTTTAATGTTTTTAGCTTTGTTTAGTGTCTCTTACACTAAAGACATGGTTAGTATGAATGTTGAGATTGGACACTGGGGTAGACCTGGTTAGTATGAATGTTGAGGCTTGGACACTGGGGTAGACCTGGTTAGTATGAATGTTGAGTCTTGGACACTGGGGTAGACCCGGTTAGTATGAATGTTGAGGCTTGGACACTGGGGTAGACCTGGTTAGTATGAATGTTGAGTCTTGGACACTGGGGTAGACCTGGTTAGTATGAATGTTGAGGCTTGGACACTGGGGTAGACCTGGTTAGTATGAATGTTGAGGCTTGGACACTGGGGTAGACCTGGTTAGTATGAATGTTGAGTCTTGGACAATGGAGTAGACCTGGTTAGTATGAATGTTGAGGCTTGGACACTGGGGTAGACCTGGTTAGTATGAATGTTGAGGCTTGGACACTGGGGTAGACCTGGTTAGTATGAATGTTGAGGCTTGGACATTGGGGTAGACCTGGTTAGTATGACTGTTGAGGTTGGACACTGGGGTAGACCTGGTTAGTGTGAATGTTGAGGCTTGGACACTGGGGTAGACCTGGTTAGTATGAATGTTGAGGCTTGGACACTGGGGTAGACCTGATTAGTATGAATGTTGAGTCTTGGACACTGGGGTAGACCTGGTTAGTATGAATGTTGAGTCTTGGAAACTGGGGTAGACCTGGTTGGTATGAATGTTGAGGCTTGGACACTGGGGTAGACCTGGTTAGTATGAATGTTGAGGCTTGGACACTGGGGTAGACCTGGTTAGTATGAATGTTGAGGCTTGGACACTGGGGTAGACCTGGTTAGTATGAATGTTGAGGCTTGGACACTGGGGTAGACCTGGTTAGTATGAATGTTGAGGCTTGGACAATGGAGTAGACCTGGTTAGTATGAATGTTGAGGCTTGGACACTGGGGTAGACCTGGTTAGTATGAATGTTGAGGCTTGGACACTGGGGTAGACCTGGTTAGTATGAATGTTGAGGCTTGGACACTGGGGTAGACCTGGTTAGTATGAATGTTGAGGCTTGGACACTGGGGTAGACCTGGTTAGTATGAATGTTGAGGCTTGGACACTGGGGTAGACCTGGTTAGTATGAATGTTGAGGCTTGGACAATGGAGTAGACCTGGTTAGTATGAATGTTGAGGCTTGGACACTGGGGTAGACCTGGTTAGTATGAATGTTGAGGCTTGGACACTGGGGTAGACCTGGTTAGTATGAATGTTGAGGCTTGGCCACTGGGGTAGACCTGGTTAATATGACTGTTGAGGTTGGACACTGGGGTAGACCTGGTTAGTGTGAATGTTGAGGCTTGGACACTGGGGTAGACCTGGTTAGTATGAATGTTGAGGCTTGGACACTGGGGTAGACCTGGTTAGTATGAATGTTGAGGCTTGGACACTGGGGTAGACCTGGTTAGTATGAATGTTGAGTCTTGGACAATGGAGTAGACCTGGTTAGTATGAATGTTGAGGCTTGGACACTGGGGTAGACCTGGTTAGTATGAATGTTGAGGCTTGGACACTGGGGTAGACCTGGTTAGTATGAATGTTGAGTCTTGGACACTGGAGTAGACCTGGTTAGTATGACTGTTGAGGTTGGACACTGGGGTGGACCTGGTTAGTATGAATGTTGAGGCTTGGACACTGGGGTAGACCTGGTTAGTATGAATGTTGAGGCTTGGACACTGGGGTAGACCTGGTTAGTATGACTGTTGAGGTTGGACACTGGGGTAGACCTGGTTAGTGTGAATGTTGAGGCTTGGACACTGGGGTAGACCTGGTTAGTGTGAATGTTGAGGCTTGGACACTGGGGTAGACCTGGTTAGTATGAATGTTGAGGCTTGGACACTGGGGTAGACCTGGTTAGTGTGAATGTTGAGGCTTGGACACTGGGGTAGACCTGGTTAGTATGAATGTTGAGGCTTGGACACTGGGGTAGACCTGGTTAGTATGAATGTTGAGGCTTGGACACTGGGGTAGACCTGGTTAGTATGAATGTTGAGTCTTGGACACTGGGGTAGACCTGGTTAGTATGAATGTTGAGGCTTGGACACTGGGGTAGACCTGGTTAGTATGAATGTTGAGTCTTGGACAATGGAGTAGACCTGGTTAGTATGAATGTTGAGGCTTGGACACTGGGGTAGACCTGGTTAGTATGAATGTTGAGGCTTGGACACTGGGGTAGACCTGGTTAGTATGAATGTTGAGGCTTGGACATTGGGGTAGACCTGGTTAGTATGACTGTTGAGGTTGGACACTGGGGTAGACCTGGTTAGTGTGAATGTTGAGGCTTGGACACTGGGGTAGACCTGGTTAGTATGAATGTTGAGGCTTGGACACTGGGGTAGACCTGGTTAGTATGAATGTTGAGTCTTGGACACTGGGGTAGACCTGGTTAGTATGAATGTTGAGTCTTGGAAACTGGGGTAGACCTGGTTGGTATGAATGTTGAGGCTTGGACACTGGGGTAGACCTGGTTAGTATGAATGTTGAGGCTTGGACACTGGGGTAGACCTGGTTAGTATGAATGTTGAGGCTTGGACACTGGGGTAGACCTGGTTAGTATGAATGTTGAGGCTTGGACACTGGGGTAGACCTGGTTAGTATGAATGTTGAGGCTTGGACAATGGAGTAGACCTGGTTAGTATGAATGTTGAGGCTTGGACACTGGGGTAGACCTGGTTAGTATGAATGTTGAGGCTTGGACACTGGGCTAGACCTGGTTAGTATGAATGTTGAGGCTTGGACACTGGGGTAGACCTGGTTAGTATGAATGTTGAGGCTTGGACACTGGGGTAGACCTGGTTAGTATGAATGTTGAGGCTTGGACACTGGGGTAGACCTGGTTAGTATGAATGTTGAGGCTTGGACAATGGAGTAGACCTGGTTAGTATGAATGTTGAGGCTTGGACACTGGGGTAGACCTGGTTAGTATGAATGTTGAGGCTTGGACACTGGGGTAGACCTGGTTAGTATGAATGTTGAGGCTTGGACACTGGGGTAGACCTGGTTAATATGACTGTTGAGGTTGGACACTGGGGTAGACCTGGTTAGTGTGAATGTTGAGGCTTGGACACTGGGGTAGACCTGGTTAGTATGAATGTTGAGGCTTGGACACTGGGGTAGACCTGGTTAGTATGAATGTTGAGTCTTGGACAATGGAGTAGACCTGGTTAGTATGAATGTTGAGGCTTGGACACTGGGGTAGACCTGGTTAGTATGAATGTTGAGGCTTGGACACTGGGGTAGACCTGGTTAGTATGAATGTTGAGTCTTGGACACTGGAGTAGACCTGGTTAGTATGACTGTTGAGGTTGGACACTGGGGTAGACCTGGTTAGTATGAATGTTGAGGCTTGGACACTGGGGTAGACCTGGTTAGTATGCATGTTGAGGCTTGGACACTGGGGTAGACCTGGTTAGTATGACTGTTGAGGTTGGACACTGGGGTAGACCTGGTTAGTGTGAATGTTGAGGCTTGGACACTGGGGTAGACCTGGTTAGTGTGAATGTTGAGGCTTGGACACTGGGGTAGACCTGGTTAGTATGAATGTTGAGGCTTGGACACTGGGGTAGACCTGGTTAGTGTGAATGTTGAGGCTTGGACACTGGGGTAGACCTGGTTAGTATGAAGTTTGAGGCTTGGACACTGGGGTAGACCTGGTTAGTATGAATGTTGAGGCTTGGACACTGGGGTAGACCTGGTTAGTATGATTGTTGAGGTTGGACACTGGGGTAGACCTGGTTAGTATGAATGTTGAGGCTTGGACACTGGGGTAGACCTGGTTAGTATGATTGTTGAGGTTGGACACTGGGGTAGACCTGGTTAGTGTGAATGTTGAGACTTGGACACTGGGGTAGACCTGGTTAGTATGAATGTTGAGGCTTGGACACTGGGGTAGACCTGGTTAGTATGAATGTTGAGGCTTGGACACTGGGGTAGACCTGGTTAGTATGAATGTTGAGGCTTGGACACTGGGGTAGACCTGGTTAGTATGATTGTTGAGGTTGGACACTGGGGTAGACCTGGTTAGTGTGAATGTTGAGACTTGGACACTGGGGTAGACCTGGTTAGTATGAATGTTGAGGCTTGGACACTGGGGTAGACCTGGTTAGTATGAATGTTGAGTCTTGGACACTGGGGTAGACCTGGTTAGTATGAATGTTGAGGCTTGGACACTGGGGTAGACCTGGTTAGTATGAATGTTGAGGCTTGGACACTGGGGTAGACCTGGTTAGTATGAATGTTGAGGCTTGGACACTGGGGTAGACCTGGTTAGTATGAATGTTGAGTCTTGGGACACTGGGGTAGACCTGGTTAGTATGAATGTTGAGGCTTGGACACTGGGGTAGACCTGGTTAGTATGAATGTTGAGACTTGGACACTGGGGTAGACCTGGTTAGTATGAATGTTGAGGCTTGGACACTGGGGTAGACCTGGTTAGTATGAATGTTGAGGCTTGGACACTGGGGTAGACCTGGTTAGTATGAATGTTGAGGCTTGGACACTGGGGTAGACCTGGTTAGTATGAATGTTGAGGCTTGGACACTGGGGTAGCGAATAGCTGGATAAAGGTTACTGTTGGTGACTTGGGGAATACAGGCCTAAGGAACGTGGGTAACAGGGATGAGATAGGAAAGTAACAGGGAACGGGGTCTTGAGTAACACACACGTCATTTAGGGACAGGATATGCCTGTATCTGTACTTGATTGTATAGGTTTGAGGGTAGGGCATTGGGTAACATGGGGTGTGTCATTGAGGGGTGTGTGGGTAAGGGGCTGAGGTATATAGATATTGAGGTTGAGGAATAGGGCTAACAGGACTGGGGTGTGTGGGTCATTGAGTTTAGGTGTGTGGGTAAGTGGGCTGAGGTATATAGATATTGAGGTTGAGGAATAGGGCTAACAGGACTGGGGTGTGTGGGTCATTGAGTTTAGGTGTGGGTAAGTGGGCTGAGGTATATAGATATTGAGGTTGAGGAATAGGGGTAAATATCTGTTCATGTTATTATAGACAGAGCACTCTGTTCCAACTGTGACCAAGAATAAACATACTTTTAAATAAATAAATAATCAAAATGGATGACATGTTAGGCTACTAGTGGCATAAGATTAGCATAGTGGCATGTCTGGGAAAGATGTGGGAACAAATGGGATAATATCATTCTAGATTGTAGCATCACATTCTTCTATGACATATAGACTTTCCTTCAAATGAATCTGTCTGTCTGGGATTGTGGGGTTGTATTTTAGAATTGACATGGTCCTGGTTGTTGTATGTCTATTGTAGTTTTTAATTCAGATGTGTTTATAAATGTACTGAGAGGATTTGTGTTCCTGACACAGATGATGTCATTAAACATGAAATGTTCTCTTTTCTGAACAGAGTTTAAACTCACCTCAAAAGACCATGTGAGGGCCGATGTTGGTGAAGAGGTCACCCTCCCCTGTCACCTCTCACCTGACACCAGTGCTGTTGCCATGACGATCAGGTGGTTTAAAGGGACAGAGTGTATTTACCTGTATAAGAATGGCCAGGTGACAGAGAGGAGTGACTATGAGGGCAGAGTGAGTCTGATCACCCAGGAGCTGGAGAGAGGCAACGTGTCTCTGAGTCTGAGAGACTGCAGGAGGTCAGATACAGGAGACTACATCTGTCAGGTCACCCATGGAGAACAGAAGGAGGAGGCTGCAGTGGGTTTATTGGTCAGAGAAGGTAAGTGTTCTAGAACTCCAGTAATGTTTCTAAACACCTAAACAACAACAATAACAACCAGTCTCTTTCCCTGTACAGAACACTTGTACTTTCTCATGTAGGTAGGAGTTCATAGTAGGAGTTACAGATGAATAGACTAGATTCATTCTGAATATCAACTAGTTACAATGCATTTTACCATCACTAATGTAAGGTCTACCTGGTTAAATAAAGGTGAAATAAAATACATTTTAAAAAGACAAAGAACAGACCAGAGTGTTAATCTGATACTATAAAAACTACAGGCCTTGTGAACAGCAGTGTGTCTTCTTCAAGGCTACAAATTAAATCAGTTTCTTTACATTTATCAATACTCTCCCCAAATGTTCTCAAGGTAGGTTGTATTAGATGTATAGATGTTCTTCAAATTATCCAGATTTGACATACAATATTTCTCCCACAATATATCTGCTATAGAGGTCAATATTTCACATAGTCCTCCCACAATATATCTGCTATAGAGGTCAATATTTCACATAGTCCTCCCACTATATATCTGCTATAGAGGTCAATATTTCACATAGTCCTCCCACTATATATCTGCCATAGTCAATATTTCACATAGTCCTCCCACTATATATCTGCTATAGAGGTCAATATTTCACATAGTCCTCCCACTATATATCTGCTATAGAGGTCAATATTTCACATAGTCCTCCCACTATATATCTGCCATAGAGGTCAATATTTCATAGTCCTCACTATATATCTGCCATAGAGGTCAATATTTCACATAGTCCTCCCACTATATATCTGCCATAGAGGTCAACATTTCACATAGTCCTCCCACTATATATCTGGAGGTCAATATTTCACATAGTCCTCCCACTATATATCTGCTATAGAGGTCAACATTTCAATATTCCCACTCTGCCATAGAGGTCAATATTTCACATAGTCCTCCCACTATATATCTGCCATTCTTTCACATAGTCCTCCCAATATATCTGCTATAGAGGTCAACATTTCACATAGTTCTCCCACTATATATCTGGAGGTCAATCACGTCCAAAATGAAAATAGAATCAGCTTGAATTCAGTTTGATGTCTTATTATGAAGCATTCAGTCATTCTCAGACTGCTCACATAGTAGTGCTGCTTACATCCCTTTCCCTAGATGTACATTAGTAATGAATGTGATGAACAGTCATTCCAATATGATGGATGGTTTCATTAAATTATGTCATGAGACAGAAATTCAATGACCAATAATAACTAATGCATTCTGTTTTACATGATCATTATTCATGACTCTCCATCTTGATAATGGATGATCAGATTTCAGTAATTACTGATTTGTCTGTTTTGTTTATTGACAACCAATAACACAAGACAAAGAACAGACCAGAGTGTTAATCTGATACTATAAAAACTACAGGCCTTGTGAACAGCAGTGTGTCTTCTTCAAGGCTACAAATTAAATCAGTTTCTTTACATTTATCAATACTCTCCCCAAATGTTCTCAAGGTAGGTTGGATTAGATGTATAGATGTTCTACAAATTATCCAGATTTGACATACAATATTTCTCCCCCACAATATATCTGCCATAGAGGTCAATATTTCACATAGTCCTCCCACTATATATCTGCTATAGAGGTCAATATTTCACATAGTCCTCCCACTATATATCTGCTATAGAGGTCAATATTTCACATAGTCCTCCCACTATATATCTGCTATAGAGGTCAATATTTCACATAGTCCTCCCACTATATATCTGCTATAGAGGTCAATATTTCACATAGTCCTCCCACTATATATCTGCTATAGAGGTCAATATTTCACATAGTCCTCCCACTATATATCTGTCATAGAGGTCAATATTTCACATAGTCCTCCCACTATATATCTGCTATAGAGGTCAATATTTCACATAGTCCTCCCACTATATATCTGCTATAGAGGTCAATATTTCACATAGTCCTCCCACTATATATCTGCCATAGAGGTCAATATTTCACATAGTCCTCCCACTATATATCTGCTATAGAGGTCAATATTTCACATAGTCCTCCCACTATATATCTGCCATAGAGGTCAATATTTCACATAGTCCTCCCACTATATATCTGCCATAGAGGTCAACATTTCACATAGTCCTCCCACTATATATCTGCTATAGAGGTCAACATTTCACATCCCAAAATGAACATGGAATCAGCTTGAATTCAGTTTAATGTCCGAGTATGAATCATTCTGTGATGTTTAGACTGTTCCAATAGTAGCACTGCTTACATCCCTTTCCCTAGATGTACATTAGTAATGAATGTGATGACCAGTCATTCCAAAATGATGTATGGTATTTTATTAAATTATTGAAATGAGACAGAAATTCAATGACCAATAATAACTAATGCATTCTGTTTTACATGATCATTATTCATGACTCTCCATCTTGGATAATGGATGATCAGATGAGGGTGAGTAATTACTTATTTGTCTGATTTGTTTATTGACAACCAATAACACAAGACAAAGAACAGACCAGAGTGTTAATCTGATACTATAAAAACTACAGGCCTTGTGAACAGCAGTGTGTCTTCTTCAAGGGAACAAACTAAATCAGTTTCTTTACATTTATCAAAACTCTTCCCAAATGTTCTCAAGGTAGGTTGGATTAAGATGTATAGATGTTCTTCAAATTATCCAGCATTTTCATATCATAGTCCTCCCACAATATATCTGCTATGGAGGTCAATATTTCACATAGTCCTCCCACTATATATCTGTCATAGAGGTCAATATTACACATAGTCCTCCCACTATATATCTGCCATAGAGGTCAATATTTCACATAGTCCTCCCACTATATATCTGCTATAGAGGTCAATATTTCACATAGTCCTCCCACTATATATCTGCTATAGAGGTCAATATTTCACATAGTCCTCCCACTATATATCTGCTATAGAGGTCAATATTTCACATAGTCCTCCCACTATATATCTGCTATAGAGGTCAATATTTCACATAGTCCTCCCACTATATATCTGCTATAGAGGTCAATATTTCACATAGTCCTCCCACTATATATCTGCCATAGAGGTCAATATTTCACATAGTCCTCCCACTATATATCTGCTATAGAGGTCAATATTTCACATAGTTCTCCCACAATATATCTGCCAAAGAGGTCAATATTTCACATAGTTCTCCCACAATATACCTGCCAAAGAGGTCAACATTTCACATATCCCTCCCACAAAATATCTGTTGTAGAGCTCAACATTTCAGAGGGGTTGAGTTAAATGCGGAAGACACATCTCAGTTGAATACATTCAGTTGGACAACTGATAGTATCTCCCACTATATCTGCCATAGAGGTCAATATTTCACATAGTCCTCCCACTATATATCTGCCATAGAGGTCAATATTTCACATAGTCCTCCCACTATATATCTGCCATAGAGGTCAATATTTCACATAGTCCTCCCACTATATATCTGCCATGGAGGTCAATATTTCACATAGTCCTCCCACTATATATCTGCTATAGAGGTCAACATTTCACATAGTCCTCCCACTATATATCTGCTATAGAGGTCAATATTTCACATAGTCCTCCCACTATATATCTGCTATAGAGGTCAATATTTCACATAGTCCTCCCACTATATATCTGCCATAGAGGTCAATATTTCACATAGTCCTCCCACTATATATCTGCTATAGAGGTCAATATTTCACATAGTTCTCCCACTATATATCTGCCATAGAGGTCAATATTTCACATAGTCCTCCCACTATATATCTGCTATAGAGGTCAATATTTCACATAGTCCTCCCACTATATATCTGCTATAGAGGTCAACATTTCACATAGTCCTCCCACTATATATCTGCTGTAGAGGTCAATATTTCACATAGTTCCCACTATATATCTGCCATAGAGGTCAATATTTCACATAGTCCTCCCACTATATATCTGCCATAGAGGTCAATATTTCACATAGTCCTCCCACTATATATCTGCTATAGAGGTCAACATTTCACATAGTCCTCCCACTATATATCTGCTGTAGAGGTCAATATTTCACATAGTTCTCCCACTATATATCTGCTATAGAGGTCAATATTTCACATAGTCCTCCCACTATATATCTGTCATAGAGGTCAATATTTCACATAGTCCTCCCACTATATATCTGCTGTAGAGGTCAATATTTCACATAGTTCTCCCACTATATATCTGCCATAGAGGTCAATATTTCACATAGTTCTCCCACTATATATCTGCATAGAGGTCAATATTTCACATAGTCCTCCCACTATATATCTGCTATAGAGGTCAACATTTCACATAGTCCTCCCACTATATATCTGCTATAGAGGTCAATATTTCACATAGTCCTCCCACTATATATCTGTCATAGAGGTCAATATTTCACATAGTCCTCCCACTATATATCTGCTGTAGAGGTCAATATTTCACATAGTTCTCCCACTATATATCTGCTATAGAGGTCAATATAGTCCTCCCACTATATATCTGTCATAGAGGTCAATATTCCACATAGTCCTCCCACTATATATCTGCTATAGAGGTCAATATTTCACATAGTCCTCCCACTATATATCTGCTATAGAGGTCAACATTTCACATAGTCCTCCCACTATATATCTGCTATAGAGGTCAATATTTCACATAGTCCTCCCACTATATATCTGTCATAGAGGTCAATATTTCACATAGTCCTCCCACTATATATCTGATATAGAGGTCAACATTTCACATAGTCCTCCCACTATATATCTGTCATAGAGGTCAACATTTCACATAGTCCTCCCACTATATATCTGCTATAGAGGTCAATATTTCACATAGTCCTCCCACTATATATCTGCTATAGAGGTCAACATTTCACATAGTCCTCCCACTATATATCTGCTATAGAGGTCAATATTTCACATAGTCCTCCCACTATATATCTGCTATAGAGGTCAATATTTCACATAGTCCTCCCACTATATATCTGCTATAGAGGTCAATATTTCACATAGTCCTCCCACTATATATCTGCTATAGAGGTCAATATTTCACATAGTCCTCCCACTATATATCTGCTATAGAGGTCAATATTTCACATAGTCCTCCCACTATATATCTGCTATAGAGGTCAATATTTCACATAGTCCTCCCACTATATATCTGCTATAGAGGTCAATATTTCACATAGTCCTCCCACTATATATCTGCCATAGAGGTCAATATTTCACATAGTCCTCCCACTATATATCTGCTATAGAGGTCAATATTTCACATAGTCCTCCCACTATATATCTGCCATAGAGGTCAATATTTCACATAGTCCTCCCACTATATATCTGCTATAGAGGTCAACATTTCACATCCCAAAATGAAAATGGAATCAGCTTGAATTCAGTTTGATGTCCGAGTATGAATCATTCTGTGATGTTTAGACTGTTCCAATAGTAGCACTGCTTACATCCCTTTCCCTAGATGTACATTAGTAATGAATGTGATGACCAGTCATTCCAAAATGATGTATGGTATTTTATTAAATTATTGAAATGAGACAGAAATTCAATGACCAATAATAACTAATGCATTCTGTTTTACATGATCATTATTCATGACTCTCCATCTTGGATAATGGATGATCAGGACTAAGTGAGTAATTACTTATTTGTCTGTTTTGTTTATTGACAACCAATAACACAAGACAAAGAACAGACCAGAGTGTTAATCTGATACTATAAAAACTACAGGCCTTGTGAACAGCAGTGTGTCTTCTTCAAGGCTACAAATTAAATCAGTTTCTTTACATTTATCAATACTCTCCCCAAATGTTCTCAAGGTAGGTTGGATTAGATGTATAGATGTTCTTCAAATTATCCAGATTTGGCATACAATACAATATATCTGCTATAGAGGTCAACATTTCACATAGCCCTCCCACAATATATCTGCTACAAAGGTCAATATTTCACATAGTCCTTCCACAATATATCTGCTATAGAGGTCAATATTTCACATAGTCCTCCCACTATATATCTGCTATAGAGGTCAATATTTCACATAGTCCTCCCACTATATATCTGCTATAGAGGTCAATATTTCACATAGTCCTCCCACTATATATCTGCCATAGAGGTCAATATTTCACATAGTCCTCCCACTATATATCTGCTATAGAGGTCAATATTTCACATAGTCCTCCCACTATATATCTGCTATAGAGGTCAATATTTCACATAGTCCTCCCACTATATATCTGCTATAGAGGTCAATATTTCACATAGTCCTCCCACTATATATCTGCTATAGAGGTCAATATTTCACATAGTCCTCCCACTACTAGAGGTCAATATTTCATAGTGCCTGCCATAGAGGTCAATATTTCACATAGTCCTCCCACTATATATCTGCCATAGAGGTCAATAAATAGTTCCCACTATATATCTGCATAGAGGTCAATATTTCACATAGTCCTCCCACTATATATCTGCTATAAGGTCAACATTTCACATCCCAAAATGAACATCAGCTTGAATTCAGTTTAATGTCCGAGTATGAATCATTCTGTGATGTTTAGACTGTTCCAATAGTAGCACTGCTTACATCCCTTTCCCTAGATGTACATTAGTAATGAATGTGATGAACAGTCATTCCAAAATGATGTATGGTATTTCATTAAATTATTGTAATGAGACAGAAATTCAATGAACAATAATAACTAATGCATTCTGTTTTACATGATCATTATTCATGACTCTCCATCTTGGATAATGGATGATCAGTATTAGGTGAGTAATTACTTATTTGTCTGTTTTGTTTATTGACAACCAATAACACAAGACAAAGAACAGACCAGAGTGTTAATCTGATACTATAAAAACTACAGGCCTTGTGAACAGCAGTGTGTCTTCTTCAAGGCTACAAATTAAATCAGTTTCTTTACATTTATCAAAACTCTTCCCAAATGTTCTCAAGGTAGGTTGGATTAAGATGTATAGATGTTCTTCAAATTATCCAGCATTTTCATATCATAGATCTCCCACAATATATCTGCTATGGAGGTCAACATTTCACATAGTCCTCCCAGAATATATCTGTCATAGAGGTCAATATTACACATAGTCCTCCCACTATATATCTGCCATAGAGGTCAATATTACACATAGTCCTCCCACTATATATCTGCCATAGAGGTCAATATTTCACATAGTCCTCCCACTATATATCTGCTATAGAGGTCAATATTTCACATAGTCCTCCCACTATATATCTGCTATAGAGGTCAATATTTCACATAGTCCTCCCACTATATATCTGCTATAGAGGTCAATATTTCAGTCCTCCCAGTCATAGTCAATATTTCACATAGTCCTCCCACATATATCTGCTATAGAGGTCAATATTTCACATAGTCCTCCCACTATATATCTGCTATAGAGGTCAATATTTCACATAGTCCTCCCAGTAGAGATCAATATTTCACATAGTCCTCCCACTATATATCTGCTATAGAGGTCAATATTTCACATAGTTCTCCCACATATATCTGTCCTGAGGTCAACATTTCACATATCCCTCCCACAAAATATCTGTCTATAGAGGTCAACATTTCAGAGGGGTAGTTAAATCAATAGTCACATCTCAGTCTGAATCATTCAGTAACTAGAGGTCAATATTTCCTTTCACAGAGGTCAATATAGTCCTCCCACTATATATCTGCCATAGAGGTCAATATTTCACATAGTCCTCCCACTATATATCTGTTATCAATATTTCACATAGTCCTCCCACTATTATCTGCCAATATTTTCACATAGTCCTCCCACTATATATCTGCCATAGAGGTCAATATTTCACATAGTCCTCCCACTATATATCTGCTATAGAGGTCAATATTTCACATAGTCCTCCCACTATATATCTGCTATAGAGGTCAATATTTCACATAGTCCTCCCACTATATATCTGCTCTAGAGGTCAATATTTCACATAGTCCTCCCACTATATATCATAGATTATTTCACATAGTCCTCCCACTATATATCTGCTGTAGAGGTCAATATTTCACATAGTTCTCCCACTATATATCTGCCATAGAGGTCAATATTTCACATAGTCCTCCCACTATATATCTGCCATAGAGGTCAATATTTCACATAGTCCTCCCACTATATATCTGCTATAGAGGTCAATATTTCACAT
The DNA here is from genome assembly GCF_023373465.1 of Oncorhynchus keta. Classification (NCBI taxonomy): domain Eukaryota; kingdom Metazoa; phylum Chordata; class Actinopteri; order Salmoniformes; family Salmonidae; genus Oncorhynchus; species Oncorhynchus keta. The sequence continues at coordinate 7,879,817 of NC_068434.1, forward strand.
AGTCCTCCCACTATATATCTGCTGTAGAGGTCAATATTTCCATAGTTCCCCTACTATATATCTGCCATAGAGGTCAATCTTCACATAGTCCTCCCATATATATCTGATAGAGGTCAATATTTCACATAGTCCTCCCACTATATATCTGCTATAGAGGTCAATATTTCACATAGTCCTCCCACTATATATCTGCCATAGAGGTCAATATTTCACATAGTCTCCCACTATATATCTGCTTAGAGGTCAATATTTCACATAGTCCTCCCACTAATATCTGTCATAGAGGTCAATATTTCACATAGTCCTCAACTATATATCTGCTGTAGAGGTCAATATTTCACATAGTTCTCCCACTATATATCTGCCATAGAGGTCAATATTTCACATAGTCCTCCCACTATATATCTGCCATAGAGGTAATATTTCACATAGTCCTCCCACTATATATCTGATAGGGTCAACATTTCACATAGTCCTCCCACTATATATCTGCTATAGAGGTCAATATTTCACATAGTCTCCCACTATTATCTGTCATAGAGGTCAATATTTCACATAGTCCTCCCACATATATCTGCTGTAGAGGTCAATATTTCAGTTATCAATTCACATAGTTATCCCACTATATATCTGCTATAGAGGTCAACATTTCACATAGTCCTCCCACTATATATCTGCTATAGAGGTCAATATTTCACATAGTCCTCCCACTATATATCTGCCATAGAGGTCAATATTTCACATAGTCCTCCCACTATATATCTGCTATAGAGGTCAATATTTCACATAGTCCTCCCACTATATATCTGCTATAGAGGTCAATATTTCACATAGTGATAGTCCTCCCACTATATATCTGTCATAGAGGTCAATATTTCACATAGTCCTCCCACTATATATCTGCTATAGAGGTCAACATTTCACATAGTCCTCCCACTAATATCTGTCATAGAGGTCAATATTTCACATAGTCCTCCCACTATATATCTGCTATAGAGGTCAATATTTCACATAGTCCTCCCATGCTATAGAGGTCAATATTTCACATAGTCCTCCCACTATATATCTGCTATAGAGGTCAATATTTCATAGTCCTCCCACTATATATCTGCCATAGAGGTCAATATTTCACATAGTCCTCCCACTATATATCTGCTATAGAGGTCAATATTTCACATAGTCCTCCCACTATATATCTGCCATAGAGGTCAATATTTCACATAGTCCTCCCACTATATATCTGCTATAGAGGTCAATATTTCACATAGTCCTCCCACTATATATCTGCTATAGAGGTCAATATTTCACATAGTCCTCCCACTATATATCTGCTATAGAGGTCAATATTTCACATAGTCCTCCCACTATATATCTGCCATAGAGGTCAATATTTCACATAGTCCTCCCACTATATATCTGCTATAGAGGTCAATATTTCACATAGTCCTCCCACTATATATCTGCCATAGAGGTCAATATTTCACATAGTCCTCCCACTATATATCTGCTATAGAGGTCAACATTTCACATCCCAAAATGAACATGGAATCAGCTTGAATTCAGTTTAATGTCCGAGTATGAATCATTCTGTGATGTTTAGACTGTTCCAATAGTAGCACTGCTTACATCCCTTTCCCTAGATGTACATTAGTAATGAATGTGATGACCAGTCATTCCAAAATGATGTATGGTATTTTATTAAATTATTGAAATGAGACAGAAATTCAATGAACAATAATAACTAATGCATTCTGTTTTACATGATCATTATTCATGACTCTCCATCTTGGATAATGGATGATCAGATGAGGGTGAGTAATTACTTATTTGTCTGTTTTGTTTATTGACAACCAATAACACAAGACAAAGAACAGACCAGAGTGTTAATCTGATACTATAAAAACTACAGGCCTTGTGAACAGCAGTGTGTCTTCTTCAAGGCTACAAATTAAATCAGTTTCTTTACATTTATCAAAACTCTCCCCAAATGTTCTCAAGGTAGGTTGTATTATGATGTCATATGTTCTTCACATTCTACTGAATGTATATTCCATAGAACCCTGCCTCCTGACACAATATCCTGTATCTGACATAGAGCCCAATGCTGGTTATCACAAACAACGACAATAATCATTTGATCAGAGAAAGACCAATAGCAAAACAACATTATTTACGTTAATCAGATCTTATTGGTTCCCACAGTCCCTCCATGAGGGAGGCTTGAGTGACAGGAGAAATCTGATTGGTCCTGTTTGTTCTGTATATAGTGATGTCATCTACCACACAGAACTCACCTCTCTGTTTTCCACCATAGTCTCAGGATCACGGTATTTACAACGTGAGACCCAGGAGGACAAGCTGAAGAGGGAGGCATCAGCTGGTGAGCTTGGTAAGTATGAGAGAGTCTGGAGGAGAGAGGATTGAATCAGGGAACATGAGTGATGTCATTCTGTTTTTCATACTAATTAATTTGTAATGTATCAAATAGTCAATAGACCAGTTGATGATTGGTTCAGCTCAGATAACTGTTGACTGGAGGAAATAATTACTAATAATTGTACCACCTCCATCAAATGATAATGTCTTTATAGACACACTATTGAATAAATTAATACATTACTTATTCAAACAACCAACTAAATATGTTAATTGCTCTCTCTCAGAGATGTTTAAAGAGATGATGAAACAACTAAAGGATAGAAACATTCAACTAGAGGCTCTGAGAAAGAACCTGCAGGACAAGAACAGCCAAGTAGAGAACTTCAGAGTCCTACTGGAGGAACAAGACCTTCAACTAGAGGACAGGAACCACAGACTGGGAGAGAAGGACAAGAACAGTCAAGTAGACAGACGACTGGAAGAGAGAGACAGACGACTGGAAGAGAGAGACAGACGACTGGAAGAGAGAGACAGACGACTGGAAGAGAGAGACAGACGACTGGAAGAGAGAGACAAACGACTGGAAGAGAGAGACAAACTACTGGAGGGAAAAGAAAATGAACTAAAAGAGAGGAGACAGGAAGTAGAAGAGAAAGACAACCTACTAGAGGAGAGAGAGAACCAGTTAAAAGAAAGAGACAAACAGGTGGAGGATGTCAACAATGAAAATGCTGAACTGGGTGAGATTATTCACACCATTAATACATTTAGTCTTCTGTACTTTCCTCAATTCTCAGGTTATTGTCGACTCTCCACTGAGTTGTGAATATTGTTGTCCATCACTTCATACTTTCCCTCTGCATCATATTTCTGTCTAAAGTCTTTAACACAGAATTCAGATCCTAGTCCTCCTTTGTTATTTCAGCTCAACAGATATGTGATGTGAAGACTGAGGTAGAGAGACTGAGAAGAGAGATCTCAGCCCAGATGACTGGTGAGGGAGATATGTGATACTTAACATTTCAGTAGAAACCCAGAACTCCCCTTCAGTAGGTCTATGTGCCTTCCTGTGTCACTGAGGTAAATGTTCTCATTCTAAATGGTTGTTCTATTATTTTAGAACATGGAGAGATGTCAGAAACAGGTTCCATCCTCCCAGTCAGGAGGAGACACAGCATGGAGGTTCCTCCATCCAGTGAGTTATCAATATTGTCCTGTTGTCTCCTACTGTTTCTAGTCTATAGTGGTCCATCCTTCACTTAGTGAGTTATCAATATTGTCCTGTTGTCTCCTACTGTTTCTAGTCTATAGTGGTCCATCCTTCACTTAGTGAGTTATCAATATTGTCCTGTTTCTAGTCTATAGTGACCATCCTTCACTTAGTGAGTTATCAATATTGTCCTGTTGTCTCCTACTGTTTCTAGTCTATAGTGGTCCATCCTTCACTTAGTGAGTTATCAATATTGTCCTGTTGTCTCCTAGTCTGTTTCTTCACTTAGTGAGTTATAGTGGTCCCTACTCTAGTCTATAGTGGACCATCCTTCAGTGAGTTATCAATATTGTCCTGTTGAGTCTCCTACTGTTTCTAGTCTATAGTGGACCATCCTTCACTTAGTGAGTTATCAATATTGTCCTGTTGTCTCCTACTGTTTCTAGTCTATAGTGACCATCCTTCACTCTATAGTGAGTTATCAATATTGTCCTGTTGTCTCCTACTGTTTCTAGTCTATAGTGACCATCCTTCACTTAGTGAGTTATCAATATTGTCCTGTTGTCTCCTACTGTTTCTAGTCTATAGTGACCATCCTTCACTTAGTGAGTTATCAATATTGTCCTGTTGTCTCCTACTGTTTCTAGTCTATAGTGGTCCATCCTTCACTTAGTGAGTTATCAATATTGTCCTGTTGTCTAGTTTCTAGTCTATAGTGACCATCCTTCACTTAGTGAGTTATCAATATTGTCCTGTTGTCTCCTACTGTTTCTAGTCTATAGTGGACCATCCTTCACTTAGTGAGTTATCAATATTGTCCTGTTGTCTCCTACTGTTTCTAGTCTATAGTGGTCCATCCTTCACTTAGTGAGTTATCAATATTGTCCTGTTGTCTCCTACTGTTTCTAGTCTATAGTGACCATCCTTCACTTAGTGAGTTATCAATATTGTCCTGTTGTCTCCTACTATTTCTAGTCTATAGTGACCATCCTTCACTTAGTGAGTTATCAATATTGTCCTGTTGTCTCCTACTGTTTCTAGTCTATAGTGGACCATCCTTCACTTAGTGAGTTATCAATATTGTCCTGTTGTCTCCTACTGTTTCTAGTCTATAGTGACCATCCTTCACTTAGTGAGTTATCAATATTGTCCTGTTGTCTCCTACTGTTTCTAGTCTATAGTGGTCCATCCTTCACTTAGTGAGTTATCAATATTGTCCTGTTGTCTCCTACTGTTTCTAGTCTATAGTGGTCCATCCTTCACTTAGTGAGTTATCAATATTGTCCTGTTGTCTCCTACTGTTTCTCTATAGTGGTCCATCCTTCATAGTGAGTTATCAATATTGTCCTGTTGTCTCCTACTATAGTGACCATCCTTCACTTAGTGAGTTATCAATATTGTCCTGTTGTCTCCTACTGTTTCTAGTCTATAGTGACCATCCTTCACTTAGTGAGTTATCAATATTGTCCTGTTGTCTCCTACTGTTTCTAGTCTATAGTGGTCCATCCTTCACTTAGTGAGTTATCAATATTGTCCTGTTTCTAGTCTATAGTGGTCCATCCTTCACTTAGTGAGTTATCAATATTGTCCTGTTGTCTCCTACTGTTTCTAGTCTATAGTGAACCATCCTTCACTTAGTGAGTTATCAATATTGTCCTGTTGTCTCCTACTGTTTCTAGTCTATAGTGGACCATCCTTCACTTAGTGAGTTATCAATATTGTCCTGTTTCTAGTCTATAGTGGTCCATCCTTCACTTAGTGAGTTATCAATATTGTCCTGTTGTCTCCTACTGTTTCTAGTCTATAGTGGACCATCCTTCACTTAGTGAGTTATCAATATTGTCCTGTTGTCTCCTACTGTTTCTAGTCTATAGTGGACCATCCTTCACTTAGTGAGTTATCAATATTGTCCTGTTGTCTCCTACTGTTTCTAGTCTATAGTGGTCCATCCTTCACTTAGTGAGTTATCAATATTGTCCTGTTGTCTCCTACTGTTTCTAGTCTATAGTGGTCCATCCTTCACTTAGTGAGTTATCAATATTGTCCTGTTGTCTCCTACTGTTTCTAGTCTATAGTGGACCATCCTTCACTTAGTGAGTTATCAATATTGTCCTGTTGTCTCCTACTGTTTCTAGTCTATAGTGGTCCATCCTTCACTTAGTGAGTTATCAATATTGTCCTGTTGTCTCCTACTGTTTCTAGTCTATAGTGGTCCATCCTTCACTTAGTGAGTTATCAATATTGTCCTGTTGTCTCCTACTGTTTCTAGTCTATAGTGGACCATCCTTCACTTAGTGAGTTATCAATATTGTCCTGTTGTCTCCTACTGTTTCTAGTCTATAGTGGTCCATCCTTCACTTAGTGAGTTATCAATATTGTCCTGTTGTCTCCTACTGTTTCTAGTCTATAGTGGTCCATCCTTCACTTAGTGAGTTATCAATATTGTCCTGTTGTCTCCTACTGTTTCTAGTCTATAGTGACCATCCTTCACTTAGTGAGTTATCAATATTGTCCTGTTGTCTCCTACTGTTTCTAGTCTATAGTGGTCCATCCTTCACTTAGTGAGTTATCAATATTGTCCTGTTGTCTCCTACTGTTTCTAGTCTATAGTGGTCCATCCTTCACTTAGTGAGTTATCAATATTGTCCTGTTGTCTCCTACTGTTTCTAGTCTATAGTGACCATCCTTCACTTAGTGAGTTATCAATATTGTCCTGTTGTCTCCTACTGTTTCTAGTCTATAGTGGACCATCCTTCACTTAGTGAGTTATCAATATTGTCCTGTTGTCTCCTACTGTTTCTAGTCTATAGTGGTCCATCCTTCACTTAGTGAGTTATCAATATTGTCCTGTTGTCTCCTACTGTTTCTAGTCTATAGTGGTCCATCCTTCACTTAGTGAGTTATCAATATTGTCCTGTTGTCTCCTACTGTTTCTAGTCTATAGAGGACCATCCTTCACTTAGTGAGTTATCAATATTGTCCTGTTGTCTCCTACTGTTTCTAGTCTATAGTGGTCCATCCTTCACTTAGTGAGTTATCAATATTGTCCTGTTGTCTCCTACTGTTTCTAGTCTATAGTGGTCCATCCTTCACTTAGTGAGTTATCAATATTGTCCTGTTGTCTCCTACTGTTTCTAGTCTATAGTGGTCCATCCTTCACTTAGTGAGTTATCAATATTGTCCTGTTGTCTCCTACTGTTTCTAGTCTATAGTGGTCCATCCTTCACTTAGTGAGTTATCAATATTGTCCTGTTTCTAGTCTATAGTGGACCATCCTTCACTTAGTGAGTTATCAATATTGTCCTGTTGTCTCCTACTGTTTCTAGTCTATAGTGACCATCCTTCACTTAGTGAGTTATCAATATTGTCCTGTTGTCTCCTACTGTTTCTAGTCTATAGTGGTCCATCCTTCACTTAGTGAGTTATCAATATTGTCCTGTTGTCTCCTACTGTTTCTAGTCTATAGTGACCATCCTTCACTTAGTGAGTTATCAATATTGTCCTGTTTCTAGTCTATAGTGGTCCATCCTTCACTTAGTGAGTTATCAATATTGTCCTGTTGTCTCCTACTGTTTCTAGTCTATAGTGGTCCATCCTTCACTTAGTGAGTTATCAATATTGTCCTGTTGTCTCCTACTGTTTCTAGTCTATAGTGGTCCATCCTTCACTTAGTGAGTTATCAATATTGTCCTGTTGTCTCCTACTGTTTCTAGTCTATAGTGGTCCATCCTTCACTTAGTGAGTTATCAATATTGTCCTGTTGTCTCCTACTGTTTCTAGTCTATAGTGACCATCCTTCACTTAGTGAGTTATCAATATTGTCCTGTTTCTATAGTGACCATCCTTCACTGTTTATCTAGTCTATAGTGACCATCCTTCACTTAGTGAGTTATCAATATTGTCCTGTTGTCTCCTACTGTTTCTAGTCTATAGTGGTCCATCCTTCACTTAGTGAGTTATCAATATTGTCCTGTTTCTAGTTTCTATAGTGACCATCCTTCACTTAGTGAGTTATCAATATTGTCCTGTTGTCTCCTACTGTTTCTAGTCTATAGTGGTCCATCCTTCACTTAGTGAGTTATCAATATTGTCCTGTTGTCTCCTACTGTTTCTAGTCTATAATGGTCCATCCTTCACTTAGTGAGTTATCAATATTGTCCTGTTGTCTCCTACTGTTTCTAGTCTATAGTGGTCCATCCTTCACTTAGTGAGTTATCAATATTGTCCTGTTGTCTCCTACTGTTTCTAGTCTATAGTGGACCATCCTTCACTTAGTGAGTTATCAATATTGTCCTGTTGTCTCCTACTGTTTCTAGTCTATAGTGGTCCATCCTTCACTTAGTGAGTTATCAATATTGTCCTGTTTCTACTGTTTCTAGTCTATAGTGTCTAGTGAGTTATCAATATTGTGTTGTCCATCCTTCCATCCTTCACTTAGTGAGTTATCAATATTGTCCTGTTGTTTCTAGTCTATAGTGACCATCCTTCACTTAGTGAGTTATCAATATTGTCCTGTTGTCTCCTACTGTTTCTAGTCTATAGTGACCATCCTTCACTTAGTGAGTTATCAATATTGTCCTGTTGTCTAGTCTATAGTGACCATCCTTCACTTAGTGAGTTATCAATATTGTCCTGTTGTCTCCTACTGTTTCTAGTCTATAGTGGTCCATCCTTCACTTAGTGAGTTATCAATATTGTCCTGTTTCTAGTTTCTAGTCTATAGTGACCATCCTTCACTTAGTGAGTTATCAATATTGTCCTGTTGTCTCCTACTGTTTCTAGTCTATAGTGGACCATCCTTCACTTAGTGAGTTATCAATATTGTCCTGTTGTCTCCTACTGTTTCTAGTCTATAGTGGACCATCCTTCACTTAGTGAGTTATCAATATTGTCCTGTTTCTAGTCTATAGTGACCATCCTTCACTTAGTGAGTTATCAATATTGTCCTGTTTCTAGTCTATAGTGACCATCCTTCACTTAGTGAGTTATCAATATTGTCCTGTTTCTAGTCTATAGTGACCATCCTTCACTTAGTGAGTTATCAATATTGTCCTGTTGTCTCCTACTGTTTCTAGTCTATAGTGGTCCATCCTTCACTTAGTGAGTTATCAATATTGTCCTGTTGTCTCCTACTGTTTCTAGTCTATAGTGGTCCATCCTTCACTTAGTGAGTTATCAATATTGTCCTGTTTCTAGTCTATAGTGACCATCCTTCACTTAGTGAGTTATCAATATTGTCCTGTTGTCTCCTACTGTTTCTAGTCTATAGTGACCATCCTTCACTTAGTGAGTTATCAATATTGTCCTGTTGTCTCCTACTGTTTCTAGTCTATAGTGACCATCCTTCACTTAGTGAGTTATCAATATTGTCCTGTTGTCTCCTACTGTTTCTAGTCTATAGTGGTCCATCCTTCACTTAGTGAGTTATCAATATTGTCCTGTTGTTTCTAGTCTATAGTGGTCCATCCTTCACTTAGTGAGTTATCAATATTGTCCTGTTGTCTCCTACTGTTTCTAGTCTATAGTGGACCATCCTTCACTTAGTGAGTTATCAATATTGTCCTGTTGTCTCCTACTGTTTCTAGTCTATAGAGGACCATCCTTCACTTAGTGAGTTATCAATATTGTCCTGTTGTCTCCTACTATTTCTAGTCTATAATGGTCCTTCATCCTTCTACTAGTAGTGAGTTATCAATATTGTCCTGTTGTCTCCTACTGTTTCTAGTCTATAGAGGACCATCCTTCACTTAGTGAGTTATCAATATTGTCCTGTTGTCTTCTACTGTTTCTAGTCTATAGTGGTCCATCCTTCACTTAGTGAGTTATAGATATTGTCCTGTTGTCTCCTACTATTTCTAGTCTATAGAGGACCATCCTTCACTTAGTGAGTTATCAATATTGTCCTGTTGTCTCCTACTATTTCTAGTCTATAGTGACCATCCTTCACTTAGTGAGTTATCAATATTGTCCTGTTGTCTCCTACTATTTCTAGTCTATAGTGACCATCCTTCACTTAGTGAGTTATCAATATTGTCCTGTTGTCTCCTACTGTTTCTAGTCTATAGTGACCATCCTTCACTTAGTGAGTTATCAATATTGTCCTGTTGTCTCCTACTGTTTCTAGTCTATAGTGGTCCATCCTTCACTTAGTGAGTTATCAATATTGTCCTGTTTCTAGTTTCTAGTCTATAGTGACCATCCTTCACTTAGTGAGTTATCAATATTGTCCTGTTTATCAATATTGTCTCCATCCTTCACTTAGTGAGTTATCAATATTGTCCTGTTTCTAGTCTATAGTGGTCCATCCTTCACTTAGTGAGTTATCAATATTGTCCTGTTGTCTCCTACTGTTTCTAGTCTATAGAGGACCATCCTTCACTTAGTGAGTTATCAATATTGTCCTGTTTCTAGTCTATAGTGACCATCCTTCACTTAGTGAGTTATCAATATTGTCCTGTTGTCTCCTACTGTTTCTAGTCTATAGTGACCATCCTTCACTTAGTGAGTTATCAATATTGTCCTGTTGTCTCCTACTGTTTCTAGTCTATAGTGGACCATCCTTCACTTAGTGAGTTATCAATATTGTCCTGTTGTCTCCTACTGTTTCTAGTCTATAGTGGTCCATCCTTCACTTAGTGAGTTATCAATATTGTCCTGTTTCTAGTCTATAGTGACCATCCTTCACTTAGTGAGTTATCAATATTGTCCTGTTGTCTCCTACTGTTTCTAGTCTATAATGACCGTCCTTCACTTAGTGAGTTATCAATATTGTCCTGTTGTCTCCTACTGTTTCTAGTCTATAGTGGTCCATCCTTCACTTAGTGAGTTATCAATATTGTCCTGTTGTCTCCTACTATTTCTAGTCTATAGTGACCATCCTTCACTTAGTGAGTTATCAATATTGTCCTGTTGTCTCCTACTGTTTCTAGTCTATAGTGGTCCATCCTTCACTTAGTGAGTTATCAATATTGTCCTGTTGTCTCCTACTGTTTCTAGTCTATAGTGACCATCCTTCACTTAGTGAGTTATCAATATTGTCCTGTTGTCTCCTACTGTTTCTAGTCTATAGTGGTCCATCCTTCACTTAGTGAGTTATCAATATTGTCCTGTTGTCTCCTACTGTTTCTAGTCTATAGTGGTCCATCCTTCACTTAGTGAGTTATCAATATTGTCCTGTTGTCTCCTACTGTTTCTAGTCTATAGTGGTCCATCCTTCACTTAGTGAGTTATCAATATTGTCCTGTTGTCTCCTACTGTTTCTAGTCTATAGTGGTCCATCCTTCACTTAGTGAGTTATCAATATTGTCCTGTTGTCTCCTACTGTTTCTAGTCTATAGTGACCGTCCTTCACTTAGTGAGTTATCAATATTGTCCTGTTGTCTCCTACTGTTTCTATCTATAGTGACCATCCTTCACTTAGTGAGTTATCAATATTGTCCTGTTGTCTCCTAGTCTATAGTGGTCCATCCTTCACTTAGTGAGTTATGTTTCTAGTCTATAGTGGTCCATCCTTCACTTAGTGAGTTATCAATATTGTCCTGTTGTCTCCTACTGTTTCTAGTCTATAGTGGTCCATCCTTCACTTAGTGAGTTATCAATATTGTCCTGTTGTCTCCTACTGTTTCTAGTCTATAGTGACCATCCTTCACTTAGTGAGTTATCAATATTGTCCTGTTGTCTCCTACTGTTTCTAGTCTATAGTGGTCCATCCTTCACTTAGTGAGTTATCAATATTGTCTCAAACTGTCATCAATCTTGATATTCTCTGTTTTCTCCAATAATCTATATTTCACTATGATGTTTAATGTATTTGTAGTTTGTTTATACTATGTTTTAAATGTGTCTCTCCAGTCAGTATGTTGACCAGTTCTCTATGTTGTGTTACAGTGAGAGGAGAGACCTCAGATACAGACCCCACACTTCCATCTGAGGAGTTATGGAGAGATGATATTATATTAGACACTGTTGTACATGTGAGTTATCTAGTGAGTTATGGATGTAGATGATATTATATTATATTAGACACTGTTGTACCTCCTCCATCTAGTGAGTTATGGATTATTAGACACTGTTGTACCTCCTCCATCTAGTGAGTTATGGATGTAGATGATATTATATTAGACACTGTTGTACCTCCTCCATCTAGTGAGTTATGGATGTAGATTATATTATATTAGACACTGTTGTACCTCCTCCATCTAGTGAGTTATGGATGTAGATTATATTATATTAGACACTGTTGTACCTCCTCCATCTAGTGAGGTATGGATGTAGATGATATTATATTAGACACTGTTGTACCTCCTCCATATAGTGAGTTATGGATGTAGATTATATTATATTAGACACTGTTGTACCTCCTCTATCTAGTGAGTTATGGATGTAGATGATATTATATTAGACACTGTTGTACCTCCTCCATCTAGTGAGTTATGGATGTAGATGATATTATATTAGACACTGTTGTACCTCCTCCATCTAGTGAGTTATGGATGTAGATGATATTATATTAGACACTGTTGTACCTCCTCCATCTAGTGAGTTATGGATGTAGATGATATTATATTAGACACTGTTGTACCTCCTCCAGAGAGTCAGAGTGTTGATCAGTGCTGTGTGTTGTGTTGCAGTGGGAGGAGAGAGCAGCAGTCCAGACTCCCCAGTGTCTCCCAGTGTGTCTGAACTGAGACTGGTGCTGCTGGGGAGGACTGAGGCTGGGAGGGTGCAGCAGGAAACACCATCCTGGGCAGAGAGGAGTTTGGGGCCCAGGCCAGCCCCTCTGCAGTGACCCAGAGGAGTAAGAGGAGAGAGGGGGACGTGTGTGGGAGACGGCTGGTGCTGGTGGACACTCCAGACTGGTTCTGTCCTGGACTCTCTCTGGAGGAGATGAGACAGGATGTGGGGCTCTGTGTCCGTCTGTCTGCCCCGGGACCCCACGCCTTCCTCCTGGTCATACCAGTGGAGCCCTCTAAGGGGGAGGAGAGAGGGGTGCTGGAGAGAATAGAGGAGATGTTTGGGGAGGGTTGTTGGGAACACACTGTGATTCTATTCACCCATGATGATGGACTGAAAGAGCAGAGCATTGAGGAGTTTCTCCAAGCAGGAAGTCAGGACCTCCAGCAGCTTGTAGAGAAAAGTGGGAGCAGGTACCACGTCCTCAACATTAAGGACAGGGCCCATGGCACTCAGGTATCAGAGCTGCTGGATCAGGTAGAGGAGATGGTGGCAGGAAACAGAGAGAGATTCTACAGCAGTCAGACCTACCAGGAGGCAGAGGACCAGGTTAGAGAGATGGAGGGAAAGATCCAGAGAGAGAGAGGAGAGAGGAAACAGAGGGAGGAGAGAGACTTGAGAGAGAGGCTTCAGAAGGAGTTGCAGGATTCTCTGATAAAGATAGAGGGAGTGATCCAGGAACATGAGGGAGATATCAGAACACTCAGTGAAAGAACCAGTGAACTGGAGAGACAGGTGAAAGAAGAGAGGGATGAGGAGAAGAAAAGAGAGCTGGAGAGGGAGCTGAAGAGGGAGTCTGATAGGAGGGAGGAGATGGAGATGAAGCTGGAGAGATTTAGAGAGAAGAGAGAGAATGAGAGGAGGGAGATGGAGGAGAGACACAGACAGGAGATGGAGAACTATGAAGGAGAAGCCAGAGTTGAAGCAGAGAGAAACCTGATGAAGATAGTCCTGCCTGAGTTACAGAGGAACATCATGATCTCACAGACAAAGATGCAGAGGGAGTTCAGCAGACAGATGGAGGAGAGGAATAGACAGATGAAAGAGAAGAATATAGAGATGGAGAGACTAAGACAGAACTTGAAAGAAGTCAGGGAAGCTCACTCATTGTTGCAGAAGGGACTGGAACGAGAGGGGAAAGGTCAGAGGGCACTGATAGGGTTGTTGGGCTGGGTCAGGAGAAACTCATCAAGTTGGCTTCTCCACAATCTGATATGATTCACCATCACCGTCTATGATGATGAACCAGACCAGGTCTACTGTCCACTGTACCGTGGGGGGTGACCATGGATCATGGTGGTCATGGGGAAAACAGGTCAGAATAATGTCTGGTCCAGTCTACAGTGTCAAGAGAAGGAGGGGAGGGAGGTCTGTAAAGATCTTGATGAGACGTAAAACAGAATTCCAATCCAACGTAGATTATTGACCTTTGCACTGCAGACCTTTAGAATGGAGAGGGTTGTGGGGGGTCAGGAGGTCAGCGGGCGGAGTCAGAGACTGAGAACTCTAAAGATCTGAGTGAGACTTTTACTCAGTGTTTGAGGAGGTCTACTATTGAACAGAGAACCATAATGTATTTACCACACACTACTTCCTGTTCTTATTCAAATTGTTTCATGTTGAAACTTTAAATATACACTGAGGGCACAAAACATTAAGAACACCTTCCTAAAGTTGAGTTACAATCTATCCCAATGGAACTCTGTTACCACATGAGACTGACATTGTTGAAATAAAGAAATGTCACTTTGTAAGACATCAGTGTTTGGACATTGTTTGTCTTGGATGATTCTCTACAGTACAGAGCAGAGCTGTCAACACTGAGCTGTCATCACTGAGCTGTCATCACTGAGATGTCAACACTGTGCTGTCATCACTGAGCTGTCAACACTGAGATGTCAACACTGAGCTGTCATCACTGAGCTGTCAACACTGAGCTGTCAACACTGAGCTGTCAACACTGTGCTGTCATCACTGAGCTGTCATCACTGAGATGTCAACACTGTGCTGTCATCACTGAGCTGTCATCACTGAGATGTCAACACTGAGCTGTCAACACTGACCTGTCATCATTGAGATGTCAACACTGAGCTGTCATCACTGAGCTGTCATCACTGAGCAGTCAACACTGAGCAGTCAACACTGAGCTGTCAACACTGAGCTGTCAACACTGAGCTGTCAACACTGAGCTGTCAACACTGTGCTGTCATCACTGAGCTGTCAACACTGAGCTGTCAACACTGAGCTGTCGACACTGAGCTGTCAACACTGAGCTGTCAACACTGAGCTGTCAACACTGAGCTGTCAACACTGAGCTGTCAACACTGAGCTGTCAACACTGAGCTGTCAACACTGTGCTTTCAACACTGTGCTGTCAACACTGAGCTGTCAACACTGAGCTGTCAACACTGAGCTGTCAACACTGAGCTGTCAACACTGTGCTGTCAACACTGTGCTGTCAACACTGAGCTGTCAACACTGAGATGTCAACATTGAGCTGTCAACACTGAGCTGGTCTCTCTCTTTACCTGACACACAACTTCTACTACTACTTCTACCACTGCTACCATTACTGCTAACACTACTACTACTACTACTACTACTACTGCTACTACTACTAAACGCAACCCGGGTTGACTAATCCTGGCTAACGTTTTCGTCCCGGAGCAAGCACCAACTAGCCTGGAGCTAGTCCATGCTAGACTCATCTCCCGGCTAGGGCTCCTGGGCTACTCATGAAGCCCACTCCTCGGCTACAATATCCGGACCCCTTCCGCTGGGCACGGAACCCCGCCGATCCTTGACGACTGGGATACCGACATAATCTGCCTGAGGATCCCAACAGGCCCCTCAGGCCCCTCAGGACTGCTAGCTATCTATAGCATATTGGACTGTTATCTGATCCACCGGCCAGTTTCTTGGACCACTATACTCATTTTGCCAATTGGATTTGGACCCCTCTGCTACTTGGAACCCTACTAATTCTACGACTGGTCTGTCTATGTCACCGCACGAGGAGGCAAAAAGAGACTTCCCCCCATCGCGACGTCCCTCTAAGGCCCTTATGCTAGCTTGCTAATGTGGGAGTAAATGAGACACACAGGCGCCTAGGGGAACTGGATACACTAAAGTAAGAGGAGACACATAGTCTATTGATCCACATACAAAAGAAATACTACACCTAGGAGAACTGGATACACTAAAGTAAAAGGAGACACATAGTCGGCTGACACTAGATAAGAGCATACATCCAAAAGAACCATAAGCTAAATACAGGGCCAAAGAATAGGCCTGTAGAATAAAGGGACGTATATTATTTTTAGGACAAAGCAAGTGTCCTGCCACCATTATAATCTAACTGAAAGCAGATATGGGCGTTATTGGGCGTGAACAAGCAAGAAGCCTGAACTAAAAAGATAATGGTGGCAGATGAATAGGGGAAGTATGTTTATTTTCATATGGGTTGGACCCATATGCTACATGTGTATAAATACAGGAGCCGGGACTCTGGGAAGGTGTGTGTTCCGCGGACCACTCCGGCTTGCTATACCTTGTATTAAAAAAGCCTATTTGATTTCACAAGTTCTTGCAAGTGTCATATTTGAACCGATTTTCCACGACATAACTTGGCGAGCTTGGCCAGGAGCGACAGGGACTGGGACGTTCTTGGCTGACGACGGGTTCTTTGGGAAATCTGGCAAACAAGGGTGGCCGCCCAACTATAACAAGGTAAGCAAGTTCTTACAATAGTTGAAATGTTTGTATAGATTGCTTCAGAGATCCCGTCTCAGCAGGAGGGACGTCAAGTAGGTCTCTGTCTCAAATTTCCTAAAAACAATAGAAACGAAATAACTTTTGAAATTCAATAAATGTGCATGTATGTGTAAGCATGGGGATTGTATAGCAAATATAGATGTACATGCATGTCTAGTGATTGAGGGAGCGGGGGCTGTGAACTTCGCTTGTGTCGGGTGTTTGGGCGGACTGCTTGAACGGACCCACGTGTCTGGTTTGATTGGCCGGGTTCGACCGTTTCAGGATCTGTTTTGGGGTGTGCGTAAACACACCTCGATCAACCTGGGCGAGCGACTCGTGTTGGGTGTATGATTCGGACTGCCCCTCTCGTTGGGCCATTTATGTTGGGAACTTTTGTGTGGGCTGGCTGGTGCGACTGTTCGTACCCTCTGGCTGAGCGGTTGGGCTCGGGTGCAGGGCTGCAGCTGCCTGCTTATACGGTTAAAACATAAATAAGTAGTTAAATAAATATTCATGGCTACCGCTCCAAAAAGAGGAGGACTGAACGGGTGAATATTTAGAACGCAGGAAGAACGCTGGCCTGATTGTGCGGCGTTCAACTGAAAAAGGAAATCCTACGAATATAAAACGCTCCGCCTAGCTAAACGGGGGTTTGTAAATCAGTAGGTCACGCCACGATATTGCTCTAACGTAGAATAAAGATCAGTACGGGGTGGATGAATAGGATATGAAGACAAGCTGATCCGATTAGACAGTAGTCTTGTCATATCACAGAAATCCTATCAGTCTAGGCTTATGTTGAGGAAGTGTATTAAGCCCATAGAGAAAGACTGAGTTGTTTTTAGGTAAAAACAAAAGGATTGAATGAACGAATGAAAATAAACGAATGAATGAGAAAAATGCTGTAATATAATTCTGTGTAAGAATAGAACACTAGGAATAAGGAAGGACAGATTGTGCGTGTTTAGACAGAACGTCCAGAAGAGGGAGTGCGCAGCCCTCCTGTGACAGAGTATAAAGTTGAAGAAGGGTGCCTTTGACTTCTTCTGACTGGCCAAAAGTGATCCTCTATCACAGTTCAATACATTTACAGAGTGATCCCTATCATAGTTTAACTACTATTAGGCTAAGGGAACGAAATTAACGAACATCAAAGTAAAATAAGTTATAAGCAAGGATAAAAACACTGATGTGATAAAGTGGTAAGCGACTGCAATAAGAATAATAAAAAGGTGTCAAAACAAACAGTAGATAAGAATAATTAAAGAGGCATTAAACGAACAGTATAAAGCGAATAGTGTACAACAAAAGAGAAAGCAGAATCGCTAATAAACTGAAATTATACTATAACGATAAAACAAATCTAGGTTAATTAAGATAAAGAACATGAATAAGTAAAATCCAGGACACATTAAGAATTCATAAACAGTGCGAGTAGAGTAAGAGGAAAAACAGACGCTAGTCACTCTGTGTTCGCAGAGACTACGATCTAAAAATAGCCTGAAGGGCAGAGAGGGGTGCAAAATATTGTGGTCAGGGTAAGAAAGGAAAGAAAGAGAGGTTTGCCTCATTAATAAATTAACCATAGGATCAAAACAACAAGAAAATAGAGTAAAGATAAGAAGTATAAATAATACAAATAAATAAAGGTAAAAATAAGACGTTAGATAAAGATCTTAAAAATTGATAAAACCGTAATAACAAACCAAACGAATTAAATGAATAAGACACCAGTAGAGATCTTAGGGGCAAGGCATCCCTTGAGCAAAGAAGAAAGAATAAAAACTTCCATAAAATGGGAGAAAGGCACAAGAAAGCTAACCACCAAATGGCCAGCGGTGGGAACATTGGATGTCTCTGTGTGTGAGGAAATGGAGACACTAATAAAGAACTACAAAACCAAGGACAAGAAGCAAAAAAGGAGTAATAAACGAGAAAGAGAGAATGAAATACTAAAAATGTTCAAAGAAGAAGGAACTGGTTTGTTAAAAAGCATGAAAACGGTAAGAGAAATGCTGAAGAAAGATGACAAAACAACGAAGGGAAAAGAGTGGGTGACTAACCCCCCACCTTATTCCGATGGGCGATTTCCGATAATAACTGGACACATGGACATAAGAGGTGAGGTAGAAGTGACTGAAGAAAGAGAAGAGGCTGTCACGCCTGGGGCAACATGTGCACTCTCTCACTCAACGGACAGAAAAAAAGACTGTGAAGAATCCAAACACAGAAGGAGGTTTCAATTGTTATGAGGGCGTGAGAAAAACCCTGAAACAGTAAAAAATGAAAAGGAAATAACAGGACCGCTAACAACAGAAAGAAGAAAAGCAAAAGAAAGAAAGGAAGAATGCTTTAGGAAAGGTTTGGAGATATTAGCAGATTTCCAAGCAGAACAGAATCTTTGTGATTCAGGAGAGGAAGAAGAAGAGAGTGACAGATACAATAGAAAGGAAAAGGAATTAGAAGATCAAAGGTCAAAGCTACAGGAATGTGATAGAATAGAAATAGAACTAGGAATGAGTGAGGGAAGGCTACAGCAAAAGGAAAAAGATCCAGTCTTGGATACACATGAGGACATGAGAAGTGAGTCTGTTGAAAACCATCTTGGGGCTCGTAGAAAAGGGTCGGGAAAGGAACCTGGTTTCTATAAAAAACAGTTTCCAATCCTAATAAAAGGCACTCAGGGACACTATACACCATGGGCCACACAGGACCTGGAGGGGTTGGTTGTCCGTCTGCCAGATCTACATGAAGGGGCGGGTAAATGGATCAGAAGCTTTGAAGAACATACCGTGGGGAAATTACTGGCGGTGGGCGACATAAGGGCACTACTGGCCAGGGTGACGAGCATGCGTGCTATGGGAGAGATCATGCAGGACGGGGGCATCGATGGCGCAGATGGGGGAGTGATAAATTATGGATTACTGTTAGAGAGATTAAAGTAGACGGCACGCGTCAAAGTAATTGATTTATGACCCTGCGTCATGATGACGTGTGCATGTCCAAATATGGGCCTCCGGCCCGTCCATCCTGTTACTGTGGTCACGTGTTAGAGGGTGTGTGTTATTTTATATCTATATGGCATCCTTTGAAGTAGTCATGGTGATTGATGTCTAGGGGCCTGGTTGAACTGGGGGGGTTGAGTGTTTGAACTTTTGGAACGTGTATGTCCCCCACCCTCAGTTTTATTGCCCTTATGTTTGTTATCTGATGAAGCAGGAATGTCCTGGGGTATAGGGCTGTGGCATATGCATTATAAATGTCCAGAACAAGGCGTGCGAACCCAGAACCGTAAACATTATTTTTAAACATGGATTTTGCGATCAGTGGCAAAGCTGTGATGACTGTAGCAACTGAAGCAGGACCGCGTCTGAAACATCGAGAAAGGGCCAAGTATACAGCCGCAATATACGATGCACCAAAAAAGCGGTTTCTAAATGTGTATAGAACCCGATGTCTAACGGACAGCGATGGGGTTATCTGTTTGATTACTTGGCCTGTAGAGTGAAACTCTATACGGTAGCCGAAGGAGAAGAATATACCGACCAGACATTAGGAGTGGCCTATGGGGTTGAAGACTGGACGGTTTTTCGCCAGGTTTTGTGTCCCGAACTGAGCCGTATCACCAAGGGTTACAGCTTGTTCACAGGCTACGAGACCCGTTGGGAAGGTACCCCTGACTCCTCCAGAAGAGTATTTCACCGGGTGAAAATACAGAGAAAGAATGGACTTCCCTGCGGCTGTTCTATATCAGCACCGAGGAAATCCGAAACCAAAACATCCTAGGTGGCGGTTTGGTCAGTGATTTCCGGCTTCGCATGCTTATCCCCTTTAAAAGCTGGCCTTTAATGGAATTTAAAATGTTGGAGTTGTTGGACGCTCTGTTTGTACAGAGCCAACAGCGCCAGAGCATTGTTCGGCTAAAGAAGTGCATAGTATATACGAATCCGGAGGATTACGACTCAAAGCAGCCCCAAGAAGGTACATCGTCAGAAGGGTCAGCCCCCTAAGAAAACTAGGTAAGCGGCTGCGTTAACCACGCCCAGATACCCCGAGTTCTGGTTCAACAATAAAAGGAGGGTCCTTAAAACCTACAGTTCTTCACCTACGCATTAACCATGGATATTCCTAACGCATACCAGAACTCCGAAACGTCATGGGGGCCCGACACTAAGGACTGTATGCCGCACAGCCCTACATTCTACTCCCCCCTGGCAAGACCCTCGACACCCCCTACATGTACACAACATGAGGACGTGTTTGATGGGGTGGTCAGTACTATTTTTGTGGACACCATCAAGGCCTCTGTAGCCACGCTTTTAGACGTGGTGATTGGAGAATATATACGAGAAAAATGCATCGGTTGTGAGATTAATCACCCCAGCCAGCGCAGGCATCCATGCCTATACGACCCCCCAAGATACTACTTCGTCAACAATTTTGAGGCGCTGGTGAAAAGACTTTGGTCTTGCAGGTTTATACCATCGCTGGTCAGAGCCCTGGAGGCTATGGGCCTTGTGCCGTCTATCCCCAGAGTTTACAGGGTAACAGATGCATTCCTACATGAACTGAAGGAGGCGATCCACATCCACGAGAAACTCAAAGAAATCCGACACACCCTGGTGGACGATAACAAATACCGGGAGGCTGATGTGATGACTTTCTGGCTCAATAAACCCCAAGAGACCGAGTGACATTTTTGTTATTTAGATGTAGAGCAATGTTAGAGAGAATAAATACATTTTTTCTTTTGAGAGAATTTACAAGTGTTATGCATCAAATAATTGAAAATAAAGTGAACAATGTATCGTTCTACACAACCCACAATTCCGGGACTAATGTAGAGCGTGTGCTGAAAATGGAACAAATCATGAATCATGTACGACATGCGGGCGAGTGTCTACAATGGACACAAATGGTAACCCGGCTTGGTGATGATTCTGAAGAACTAGAAACAACCTTGTCTAAGATTTTACTTTATTTATTTGAAACACCATTTAATTGTAACATGTATCATATTTGTTGTGTATATACTTTTATAGCTGTTGTGTGTGTTGTAAAAATTCAGCGAAACAAACCTGTTAATCTAAACCAAATATACAGGGTTTTGCATGATGCGATCATTGAGAAAGAGGGGACATGTATCCTGCAACGAATTCTGAATTGTCTGTATACGTAATACATAATGTTTTCTTGAAAATAAAAATCCCAAAAATGAAAATGAAATGTTGTCGTTATTTGAAAGTGGCTCATTAACGTTATTGTACCTCAGAGTGGCAAGAAGGATGGCAGAGCAGATGTTGAAAAACATTTATTATAATCCCTCTAATCCTGGGTTTTATGGGGGCAAGGAACGTTTACAGCGAGCTTTAGCCGAAGAAACAGGTAGCCGGTTAAGCGATGCTAAAGTGAATGAGTGACTATCAGAGCAGGATGCGCACACTCTGCATAAGCCCGCAAGAAAACATTTTCCGAGAAATAGAGTTTTTTTCAGGCTGATCTATGTGACATGCAGGCCCTTGCAGATAAAAATGACGGAAATCGCTACATGCTAACGGTTATAGATATTTTCTATAAAATAGCTTTTGTCCGGGTCTTAAAAAATAACAGTGGTGCAGAGGTGACCCGGGCCTTTGACTCTATCTTGAAGGAAGGCGGTGCCCCCAAGAAAGTGCAGACTGATGGCGGAAAATACTTTTTTAATAAGACTTTTCAGAAACTCATGAAGAAGCACAATATAATACATTTTGCTGCTCGGATTTGAAAGCTTCTGTGGTTGAACGCTTTAACCGAACTCTGAAGGAGCGGATGTGGCGCTATATTACAGCTCACAACACGCATAGATATATCGATATAGTTCAAGATTTAGTAATTGGGTATAACAATAGTTACCATAAGAGTATACGGATGAAACCCTCCGAGGTCTCTTCTGAAAACTCTTTTCAAGTCTTTAAAAATCTGTATGGTTTGCTCCCCCTTCGCCGTAAGAGAAAAATACATTTTAAATTAATTGTGGGGGACTTGGTTGGTATATCCAAGTTGAGGGGTGATTTCGACAAAAAATATGAGCAAGGATACAGTGATGAGCTATTCACGGTTACAGAATGTCTGCCGCGCATACCCCCGGTCTACACATTAAAAGATTATGACGGGGAACTTATAGAGGGATTTTTTTATGAGAAGGAATTACAGAAGGTACAGGTGGGTAAAGACAAAGTGTTTCACGTGGAGGAGATTCTAGATCAAAAGAGAGAAAAGGGTCAAAAATGGGTGCTGGTCCGCTGGAAAAACTGGCCCCAAAAGTTCAACAGTTGGGTATTAGAGCAGGATGTGGTGGAGGCATCTGGGGTTAATTGAAACCCCCATGCATGATAAAATACATCCTCATTCGTGTGTACACCGGATTACATAATGGAACACAGCGGCTTCTACCTGACTCTCCCCAGTAATGCGTCCGCACATATATATCGTAAAAATCAGAGTTCTAATTATACAACCAATTTTCCAAAGCCTATAGAGTTATCAGAGGCCTGGGAAGTAGGTCTCAGTGAGATTACATACCCCCATAGCTGGTTGTTAGTGGAATTTCTAAATTCCTATATGTTTTGTAGCTAAAACCAGATTCTCACTCATTCTAATTCATTAATGAGTTGTAAGTTCATTAATTATGCATGAAGTAGATTGAGACCAGTCTTAAAAGCCAGGTAACAGCGTTTAATTCTAGAGAGTACTCCCACATACACATATTTCCACAGGTTATAAACTGAAAATGGCGTCAGCGTTTTCTAGACGTTCTATCTATTTCACCAGTAGAGGGGCCCTCTAGCTCTCGAGCCTTATGCTCCACGCCTGAAGTCAAGGTCAGTCAGTATAAATCAGCATTATAGACAGTCTGGAGATAGGCCGTTTTCCCACCTGGAGATTGTACAAATGAATGAACTAAGGAACAGACCTTCATTGTTACTAAACTCCTGACTACATTATATACAATTGGGAATGGGAGCAAGAGAGAAAATTCATATGTACAGTACATTATAGCATTTGGACTAGTCAGTTCTGATTGGAATGTATACATAATTAGTAATTTCAACCATAATTTCCTCTAACAATCCTCCCTTTGATCAAATATTATACATTCAAATCTACATCTAATTTTATCAAACATAAAAAATAAAAATATGAACCAACATTATTATAAATGTTTATGGGACTCTTCACCCATCATTAATCAAATCTAACCTTAACCATAATTTAACCCTTAAACCTACATCAGAATTATAACTCTTCTTAATATGATTTTTGTTACAATCTTTATTTAAAAAACAGTCTAATATTGAAACAAAGTACAATCTAATTCTATCCTCAACCCTAGTCTCATCAAACATAAAATCCCCAATGATGAAAGATCCAGATTTGTCCACTTGTCCTGTAGTCAGGCATTCAGTCCTCCACGGGTCAGAACCTGGAATCGTCCCACACCGCATCATCTATTGTCATAGATTACTCCAGAGTCCTGGAAATAATAACTTTCATACATACACGCAATCAACCACATCCGTACAAAACTAACACAGTCACACAGGTGAAGGTAGCCCATAACACAACATTTTTCCATACACACTGTCAACCCAATTTCAGTTCAGAGAAGTATCCACCCCAGAGTTTCTCCCGTGAGCCAGGGTGGTCAAACCAGCTGAGGCTTCGGGCACTGATTTGTCCGGAGCTGTGTTATTTGGGATGTAAGCACAAACATGGTCCTGATTATCACGCATACTTCTCCCTTTTCAGCCATTAACATATCTAATGCAATTCTATTCTGTCAAGCCTTCCAGCTGGTTGCTTCAGTCTGTTCTACAAAACCTTTAATAACATCTCTGGTATACCTGTTAAAGCGCTGTTGATTATCATAAATATAATTAATCCAGCCCACGTTCTTATGAGAGTAGAGCCCCAGAAATGCTTAACTCTAATCCTGCTAGTATCTGATTTCTTGCTTTGACTCATCTGGCACCTCCCCTGGAACCCCAATGTTATCAATGTATACCTTGTCATCAAATGACCCAGATGGAGTGCTTCTCTTTTCCCGTTTAGATAACTTCATGTCCTGGTGTCTGAATGAGTGTAAAAGGCATCCCCACGCACATGACCCCACCCAATCTGTGGGTAATAAAATTGTTCCCCCACACAACCACCAGATGTCAGCCCTGGCCCATCTTCCTCTCAAATCCAACAGGGTATTTTTAGTGGTAACATTCTCTGTTCTATTACAAGTACTAACTGCTCCCACATATTTTCATGAGTATTATACCGGGCCAAACAGTAATAATCTCCTCTGGATACTGTAAAGGGAGGAACCTGGGGATTTAAATAGTGCAAATCAATACAACTGTCATTATCTGGCATTCCTGCTTTCGTGAACAGCTTTATCATACCGGCCCAAACTCCTCTACCCAGAACCATACTAGGGTGTCGACCAAGACCTGGTCATCTCCATACCACAACCCTTGATCCTCCTTCATTTCTATTTAAAGGGTTAAGCGTATCTTTATGCCACTCTACTCTACCTTCTTCCATACTGGGTGAGTGGATTCATATAGCCCTCTCTCCCAATGAGCTATGACCTGTGTCCACGATCAATATGGGAACCTGCACCGATATCTCTTTTATTTTGGAACAAAATCCTCATCGTCTAAACCATGGGTCAAATTACCACTCTCCGCATACTCGAGTAGGACGTGCTGTATCAGGAATATGTCACCCACGATAAGACAGCTCAGACGAACAGCTTCCATGGGAAGCCCCACCCTATCCCCTAGAACACATCGCTTAGCAAAAGCCAGACACATCTTCACTTCTATGAACAACAACAGTGAGGAAAGGACAGGTTAAGGTATTTTTCATTCGAATTCTGTTAATTCCAGCTCTCCTCTCGAACTCTGTTATTGTTCGACAGTGTGAAAGTGTCTTACCCTCCCGCAGTGCGATATGAATCCGGGTAGCTCTTTCAGCTAGCTGTCACCAGGAGTCCTTGGTATGGTCCCCCCAACAGGCCTATGGGACTGGATTGAGTGACTTCACCTGTAGTTCACCTGTAGTGCATACAATCTTGGACATACAGGTTTGGTTAACAAACAGTTTCTCATTTCTTCTGTTTATTAGCTAAAAAAAATGTATTAGTTAATTATCCCTTAGGTCACATCCTATTCTAGAACACTATTTACCCATCCCCCCTTTGTTACCTGGCTCTGGCCAGGTAACAACCTTACCTACTCTAAATAATGATTTAGGTAAGATTAGTATATATCCTTCTGTTCTGACATTATCATTTAGGAGCGCCCCTTTCATTTTCCACATGTCCAATTCTCGCTTTTGTCTCCACTCAGTAACTGTTATCTACACATTCTGTTATCTTTGCTCGTCCTGGCTCCCCTTCTAAAACTTCTCCTCTCTGCTCTCCAACCTTCAAGGTCTCTGCAGTGCGGGGAGGGCTCTTCTGTCTGCCTTTTCCCCTATCTGTCTGTAGCTCTGTTTCTCATGTTTCCAAATTTGAACTACATGTCTCACTGTTTGGCTTTATCTAAAATCATAGATTTTTAGAAAAAACATGTCTATGAGCGGTTTTTCTCTAAAGTCCTTACATTTCCTTAACCTCTTGCTCCTACCTCCCATCTAGAGCTCTGGAAATGCAAATGCACTACGCTAAATGCTAATAGTATTAGTTAAAACTCAAACGTTCATTAAAATACACATGCAGGGTATTGAATTAAAGCTACACTCGTTGTGAATCCAGGCAAGAAGTCAGATTTCTAAAATGTTTTACGGCGAAAACATAGCACATATTTATGTCAAACCACCACCGCAGACATAGCTCATTAGCATAGCCAAGTAGGAAAAAATATGCAATCAACAAACGCAGGATTAAAAAAAAAATCATTTCACTAACCTTTTGAAATCTTCATCAGATGACAGTAATATAACATGTTACACAGTACATTATTATTTTTTTCAATAATCTGCAATATATATCCATAAATCTCTGTTTACAATGACGCATCGTTCAAAAAATGATACTAAAATGTCAGGAGAAATGAAATAGCTCCGGCAGATTAACGTCAGCTAACAAGGAATACACATCATAAACTTTGACTAAATATGCATGTTTTACATATGTATAGGAAGATACACTTCTTCTAAATGCAATCGCTGTGTTACATTTATTTTTAACGTTACAGGTTGAGTTCACTAGGCTATACTAGGAGTCGGCGCTCCAAATGTATCATTATGCCTCCTCTATCTTGGAGTCGACAGAAACCCAAAATTAACACATAAATATTCCCTTACCTTTGCTGTTCTTCCATCAAAAGACCTGGAAGGGATTATACTTACCAAAACAGCGTTTAGTTTTCAAGTCTGCGTCTTTCGGTTCTCAAAATAGCCACATTTCGGTCGGAATGTAGGCAAAATTCGAGTGGATGCGCCCCAAAACGTCGAAAATATATATTATATGTCGAGTAAACTTGTCAAACTATGTTCATAATTAAGCTTTAACATGTTATAAAGGTGTACAGCAATTGTGAGGACGAAGCGAAACACACACGTCTTTTAATCGATCCTGAAGAAAAGACTTCACCTGAGCAGAGCGCGCATAATCGTACACTTTTTTTTCGCGTGACCGAGACCTTTCGGCACGCTCAACGTCTCGTGAGCGCGCGATTCTCACAATGAGAAGCCCCATTGAAAGCAGGCTTTGCGCTGAACACGTACAGACTGTTCCCAGAGCGGTAGTTGTTTGGGAAGGCGTATACGATGACGTCAAAGTTGGGCCAACTTTTTCCATGACAAGAGAGACTTTGGGAGAATGCATGCCCTGAGACTTCTGCTTTACATAGAGACAAAATTTAAACGGGTTTGGAAGCTTTAGAGTGTTTTCTATTCGATAATATTTTTATATGCATATATTAGCAACTTTTGACAAAAATTTATCCTGTTTTATATGGGTACCCAATTCCTCCAGAAGGGGCAGTAAACAGGGCTAGGCTTAACAGGTTAATCAATCTAACTTAATTGTGCTGCCATCCTGTTAGAAGGTAACAGATTATTTTATTACAATGGTTAAATTGGATTTTCATTGTGTTCAATGGTGTTATTTGCCCCCTAGTGGCGCTTTCTGGTACTTAGAAAGACAACGCAAACGGGAAGTTCAGAATTTGTTTTGCATGCATAGAAGCAGCTACAAACAACGCTACGGTGCAGGTCTTTCAATGTAGTTATTTCTTGTCACGCTTCAGCCTTGGAAAAATATTTGTTTGTAAGTTCGATTCAAGCATTTAGCTAATGATGATAATCTTGTTATTGATAGAGTTTCTTACATATCAATGTTGGTTGCATTTACTCACAAATTGCAATGCCTTTTGTGTATGTCGTTAGCTGTATTACTTTGCTCATGCGTCATGCAAACAAATTGTAAAATATACAATACTGTAGTTTTGTTACTGTTTTTAGTGTAATATGCTTTGTTATTCTACATAGATGGTTATACATTATTAGAGTAATGAAAGGAGCAATTACCATATGGTTAACAATTAGCTATATGGTTTGGCATCATGCCAGATGCATGGTACCTTAGCGCGTGCTTTGTATTTATGCAACTTCAAATGTTTAATGTACAGCTACAGTATGTCGGTGTGAATTGAACACTAAAGTATATTCTTTTCTGTATTTTGCAGTTTCACAACTTAAACATTTTCAATATATTCATTCAAGAAAAGTCACGCCTTGGGAGTTTTATTGAAGACTTAGTTGTTAGCTATCTGTCTAGTTTTGAATGGGAATGCAACTCAAGGGCAGAATATTAATCCTAACAATAATCCTAAATCATCACAGATGTCCTATATTCCTGTTAAATGTAATACTATTTAAAAACTTATAATAATCAAACAAATTCAAAACAAATGCTAATCATATCAAAATCCTTCCTACACTAACAAGCCCTCTCCTTCGGGGACCCTCTGTAATGCTCCGGGTGTCGTGGGTGTGGAGTCAAAATGCAGGAGACAGAGTTCAATGCTGTGCGTCTTTTACTAGCACTAACGCACCACAGGGTGCTCACAAAAGTAACGTTCCCAAACACAGGGGAAAAAATACAATGGAAAAATACACGACTAGGCACTAAACACGTACCTCTACAACAGAGCCGAAGGTTACAATGAAAATAATCCCGCACAACAACCAGGCGGGCCGGCTGTCTAATAAAGACAAACTAATTAAACATGAACGGGTGCTACCACTAAACATACAAGGAGGGAGAGGAAAAACAATCAGTGGCAGCTAATAGGCCGGTGATGACGACCGCCGAGCGCCACCCGCCCGGGAAGGGGAAACACCCTCGGTCGGACTCGTGACAGTACCCCCCTCCTGACGCGCGGCTCCCGCAGCGCGCCGACACCGGCCTCGAGGTCGCCCCGGAGGACGAGGTGCAGGGCGATCCGGATGGAGCGATGGAAATCCCTCAACATGGATGGATCCAAGATGTCCCCCACCGGTACCCAGCACCTCTCCTCCGGACCGTACCCCTCCCAGTCCACGAGGTACTGCAGGCCCCTCACCCGGCGTCTTGAGTCCAGAATGGCCCGGATCGTGTACGCCGGGGTCCCCTCGATGTCCAGAGGGGGGAGGGACCTCCGGTACCTCACTGTCCTGCAGGGGACCAGCTACCACCGGCCTGAGGAGAGACACATGAAACGAGGGGTTAATACGATAATAGGAAGGGAGTTGTAATCGATAACACACCTCGTTTATTCTCCTCAGGACTTTAAAGGGCCCTACACACTGCGGACCCAGCTTCCGGCAGGGCAAGCGGAGAGGTAGGTTTCGGGTCGAGAGCCAGACCCTGTCCCCGGTACAAACACGGGGCCTCACTGCGGTGGCGGTCAGCACTCCTCTTCTGCCGTCCACTCGCTTGTCGTAGAGATTCCTGCACGGCCCTCCAGGTCTCCTTGGAGCGCTGTACCCATTCCTCCACCGCAGGAGCCTTGGTCTGGCTCGGATGCCATGGTGCCAGGACCGGCTGGTATCCCAACACACACTGAAAAGGGGACACGTTAGTAGAGGAGTGGCGTAGTGAGTTCTGAGCCATTTCAGCCCAGGGAATGTATCGTGCCCACTCCCCTGGCCGATCCTGGCAATACGACCGCAGAAACCTACCCACCTCCTGGTTCATTCTCTCCACCTGCCCATTACTCTCGGGGTGATAACCGGAGGTGAGGCTGACAGAGACCCCCAAGCGTTCCATGAACGCTCTCCATACCCGAGACGTGAATTGGGGGCCCCGATCAGAAACGATGTCCTCCGGCACCCTGTAGTGCCGAAAGACATGGGTAAATAATGCCTCCGCAGTCTGCAGGGGTGGGGGGTTCCGGGCAACGGGAGGAGACGGCAGGACTTAGAAAACCGATCCACAATCACTAGAACCGCGGTGTTCCCCTGAGACGGCGGCAGATCGGTCAGGAAATCTATGGACAGATGTGACCATGGCCGCTGTGGAACGGGGAGGGGTTGTAGCTTCCCTCTAGGAAGGTGCCTAGGAGCCTTACTCTGAGCGCACACTGAGCAAGAGGAGACATAACCCTTAACGTCCTTAACCAACGTAGGCCACCAATACCTCCCCTGAAGGCTCCCCACTGTCCTCGTCACCCCAGGGTGACCCGAGGAGGGTAGGACGTGAGCCCACCGAATCAGCTTGTCCCGAACATCAAGCGGCACGTACCTTCGCCCCGCTGGACACTGAGATGTCCGAGTCCACCTCCCATACCACTGGGGCTACCAGCTTTGAGGCGGGAAGGATGGGAGTAGGTTCGGTGGACCCATCCTCGCTGTCGTAATGGCGGGACAGTGCGTCAGCCTTCACGTTCTGGGAGCCCGGTCTATAAGACAAAGTAAACCGGAACCGGGTGAAGAATATGGCCCACCTTGCCTGACGTGGGTTAAGTCTCCTAGCTGCCCGAATATACTCCAGATTCTGGTGGTCGGTCCAGATGAGAAAAGGGTGCTTAGCCCCCTCAAGCCAGTGTCTCCACACCTTCAGAGCTCTAACCACCGCTAGCAACTCCCGGTCCCCCACATCATAGTTACGCTCCGCTGGGCTGAGCTTCCTTGAGAAGAAAGCGCAGGGGCGGAGTTTTGGTGGCGTACCCGAGCGTTGTGATAGCACGGCACCCACCCCAGCCTCGGACGCGTCCACCTCCACTATGAATGCTAGAGAGGGGTCCGGATGCGCCAACACGGGCGCATCAGTGAACAGCGCCTTCAACTTGTTGAATGCTCTGTCCGCCTGTGCTGACCACTGCAATCGCACCGGGCCCCCCTTCAGCAGTGAGGTAATGGGAGCCGCTATCTGGCCAAAACCCCGGATAAACCTCCGGTAGTAGTTGGCAAAACCCAAAACCGCTGCACCTCCTTTACCGTGGTTGGAGTCGGCCAATTACGCACGGCCCTAATGCGGTCACCCTCCATCACCACCCCCGAGGTGGAAATGCGATATCCCAGAAAAGAGACGGCTCGTTTAGAGAACACGCATTTCTCAGCCTTGACGTATAGGTCATGCTCCAGCAGTCTACCAAGCACTTTGCGCACCAGAGACACATGCGCGGTGTGAGTGGCCGAGTAGATCAGAATGTCATCGATATAAACAACCACTCCCTGCCCGCACAGGTCCCTGAGAATCTCGTCTACAAATGATTGGAAAACGGCTGGAGCATTCTTTAACCCATACGGCATGACGAGGTACTCATAGTGGCCGGATGTAGTACTAAATGCGGTTTTCCACTCGTCTCCCTTCCGAATACGTACCAGACTATACGCGCTCCTGAGATCCAGTTTTGTGAAGAACTGCGCTCCGTGGAATGATTCCACCGCCGTAGCGATGAGAGGTAGAGGGTAACTATACCCCACTGTGATGGCGTTTAGACCTCTATAATCGATACACGGACGCAAACCTCCCTCCTTTTTCCTCACAAAAAGAAACTCGAGGAGACGGGTGAAATGGAGGGCCGAATGTACCCCTGTCCCAGCAACTCCGTGACATATGTCTCCATTGCCAACGTCTCCTCCTGGGACAGTGGGTACACGTGACTCTTGGGAAGTGCAGCGTCTACCTGGAGATCTATCGTACAATCCCTTCCCGGTCGATAAGGTGGTAATTTAGTCGCTTTCACTTTACTGAAAGCGAGTGCCAAATCGGCATACTCGGGGGAATGCACACCGTGGAACCCTGGTCTGGACTCTCCACCGACGTGGCACCGATGGAAACTCCCAAACACCTTCCAGAACACTCCTCTGACCACCCCTGGAGAACCCCGTCTCCACGAAATTTTAGGATTGTGCCGGGCCAGCCAGGAGTCCCCAGCACCACTGGAAATGCAGGCGAATCAATAATAAAAAAACTGATACGCTCCCTATGATTCCCCTGCGTCACCATGTCCAGTGGGACCGTGGTCTCCCTGACCATCCCTGACCCTAATGGCCGGCTATCTAGGGAGTGCACGGGGAAAGGAGAATCTATCGGCACCAGCGGAACCCCTAACTTAAGGGCGAGTCCGATCCATAAAGTTCCCAGCTGCGCCTGAATCGACTAGCGCCCTATGCTGGGAAGAGGGAAAAAAGTGAAGGAAAGAGATTAAGACAAACATATGGCCAACAAGGGGTTCTGGGTGAGTCTGATGCTGACTCACCTGGGGTGACCGAGAAGCGTTCCGCCTGCCATCTCTACTCCCAGACGGACCCCCAGCACCCGAAGACGTGTGCCCTCTCCGACCACAGTTGGTGCAGGGAAGGCCACCTCCTCCGGTACCCCTCGGCGTAGCCCCTCCCAACTCCATGGGAATGGGAGCGGAGGGGCTGGGTGGTGGAACACACAGAACCCTCTCTGAACGCCCGCGGGCAGCCAGCAGATTATCAGTCGAATGGACATGTCGATCAGCTGATCCAGTGACAGAGTGGTGTCCCGACACGCTAACTCCCGGCGGACGTCCTCTCGGAGACTACACCTGTAGTGGTCCATAAGGGCCCTGTCGTTCCACCCAGATCCGGCTGCCAAGGTCCGGAACTCCAGCGCGTAATCCTGGGCGCTCCTCTTCTCCTGCCTAAGATGAAATAGTCGTTCTCCCACCGCTCGGCCGTCTAGAGGGTGATCAAACACGGCACGGAAACGGCAGGAAAACTCTGTGTAGTGCTCCCGCGCTGAGTCTGGGCCATTCCAGACTGCGTTCGCCCACTCAGAGCACGACCCGTGAGGCAGGAGATGAGGACACTCACCCTCTCTGCTCCTGAGGGAGTGGGTCTGATGGTGGCCAGGTATAGCTCCAGCTGAAGCAGAAACCCCTGGCAACCCGCCGCCGCTCCATCATAAGCCCTCGGTAGCGTCAGACGGAGGGTGCTGGAGTCGGGAGATGGGGAGTCCGGAACCGTGGGTGCCGAAGGTGGAGAGAGGAGACCACTCCTCTCCCATCTTTCCATTCTCTCCATCACTTGATCCATCGCGGATCCGATCCGATGGAGGACGGTGGTGTGGTGGAGAACCCGTTCCTCCATCGATGGGAGAGGGTTGGCTGCTGCTCCTGCTGACTCCATCAATCTGATAGGTGCGGGATTCTGTAATGCTCCGGGTGTCGTGGGTGTGGAGTCAAAATGCAGGAGACAGAGTTCAATGCTGTGCGTCTTTTACTAGCACCAACGCACCACAGGGTGCTCACAAAGTAACGTTCCCAAACACAGGGAAAAAATACAATGGAAAAATACACGACTAGGCACTAAACACGTCCTCTACAACAGAGCCGAAGGTTACAATGAAAATAATCCCGCACAACAACCAGGCGGGCCGGCTGTCTAATAAAGACAAACTAATTAAACATGAACAGGTGCTACCACTAAACATACAAGGAGGGAGAGGAAAAACAATCAGTGGCAGCTAATAGGCATGACGACCGCCGAGCGCCACCCGCCCGGGAAGGGGAAACACCCTCGGTCGGACTCTGACACCCTCATTATTCTATCTGACAATAACATGAATTTAATATGTGTTGCAAAGTGTGGAATACCTTATCTACAGTAATTTATCACTCCTAAAAATGGCAACTTATTTTTCTATGTACCCTGCCCTATTGGCTTAATCTATTTTATCTTCCCCTATTTATTCTCAATGATAAATATGACTTTACAATACCAAATCATTAATAGCCCATTCAAGAACTTCACAGCTAATGTTGTAAAACAGAATCCTGAACCACTTTCTCATTTGTGGTTCAAACAATAATTCTAAACCACTCAACCAAAACTCCATTATTAGGAATTACCTTAAAACTAGTAACTCAATATGACCACATTCATCATACAAATGACTCTCCCCTGAGGCTGATCAGACCTCAGAAGACAGTCACGATAATATCAATAGTTCATAAAATTTAAAGAGAATTCACTTGTATAATTAAAACTCATAAAGTTCCATATGTGAGCGTGCCTCTTTAAAATACCTTTGCACTAAAACAAATAGTTCTAACAATTGTTTTATGTGTATATATTTGCAAACCTTAATGGATAATCAAGACTTCCAGACCTTTTTCAATTTGGTCGTTTATGGCCGCTCTCTCCCCCACTCTCCCCAAGATTATAATCCCAGGAGGTTTCTAAACGTGAGACACAACACGCCTAACTAGCATTCACTATGCTACTTCAATTCAGAAACTCAATAAGTGAACTATAACTAAACCTAATGATAATTCCCCCTTGACTCAAATCATTAATCATAAGTTTTAAACAACGTCAATGTATGTGTTTACTCGTACATTTCTCAGTGTAAGAAATCCGTAATTTAATCCCAGATATTTAATTTTTAAAAATGCATTCGCATTCTCCCATGGCTCCTTTAATTGACTTATTTTAGAAAACTCCCATCCGTCCCGGAATGAAGAATCCTACTTAAACACGCATGTCTACGTATCAGGGGAAAAGTTCGAATAACCAAATTCAACCTATCTTACTTCCCGAAACATATGCAGTTATGTTTTTCTATAGAGGTTGCTTTTCAAACTTTAAATACCCTAACATGTTTCCACACAATTGAAAGTGCTCAAATTCACTGGTGTTACGTAAACAATCAACCCTGGAATCCCAACCATGGAATCCATTACCACAATGTTTTACGAATCATACATCCAGTCTCTCCCTCTCTAACATGGTTCAACCCAAACCAACGCCACAACCCTTGATGCCTACCTAGGTATCAGCTGATAGTTTTTAGCATCTTTCCTGACTATCCTGGCAACTCTCAAATTACTGTTAAAAATGTATTTTGTAATTTATATCAACTTCTGAGAAGTTACTCGAAACACCAATACACACACTAACCGACAACCAATCTTCTCCGTTATCCCCAGTCCCTGGCGACAAAAGTGCCTCGCTAGTGACGTCATCATCAAGCGCTCAGCCTCATCCCAATTCGTAGCAACTTTAAATGAATTGTAAATAATTCTTGTTCGATTAACCAAACCTAATTTATCACATCTGTTCCAATCCTGAATTATAATTTACCACCCCCTATGTGAGTGTACACCTTTAAAATACCTTGTCACTGGGAACAGGGAAATCCCCTTAACCCAAACTTTTACTACTACAACGACACCCAATAATTCTGATGATCCCTTCACATCGTTTGTTTTAAATCTCTTGATGTATCATGTAACTTATTTTTCTATCTTCAAATTGTCGTCCCACAATATTGTTCCCACTGTCATACACTCAACCCACTGTGATTGACGTGCACTGTCCCTTTAAGATAAGACATTATTTTTCCCCGTGAAGAAAAACAGAGAAAATAGATCGTGTTTTTTTTTAGGATACTTTAACTTCTAGTTCGAATTCCCAGGCGTTACCTAACCAAAAATCAATACTCGGAAAAACAATCACAACTTTTTACGATTAAACTATTCTTACCTATTTTATAGTCCAAAGCGTTGCACTATATAGCCCATTTAGTACTTGGCACTTCCGTTGCAATCTGTGGCATCTTTACGATACTTCTCATTTTTTTAAATGAAATGTATCTGGAACTTCTGGCCACTTTTGAAAAGTAACTCTAAACTATAATGCACTCATTTTTCCTCTAAATGCCACAACCCCTTTTCTCGGTTTAAATTTAAGGAACGATGTTGTTAAACGTGCAACGTCATCACACATCTGCCTGCCTCTGTAAAATATATATATTCCCTATTCAGATTGCGTTCAGTCTTAAATTCTAATCATCAAAGTAACCCCAACCCAACTTCTCAACTTACCATACTCTAACATTTAAACGTACCATGTTTTGTGCTAAATTTATCATATGTCAGTCGATTCATAAATAGCTATAACGTCCGGATAGCCCGAAATTGTATCGTATCTCTCCGTTATTCCCTACATTTAACTTTAGGTGACTTTCTCTTCTATGATACATTTATTTAAATACGACTCCCATCTCAATACATTATTCCACCAGATCATTTTGGGCAAAATAGCGTTTTTCATCGAAATTGTCTCGCCATTATTTTTAATGCCTTCTTTTTTAACAAAATGTATTCAATCTAAAACACATTTCACATCTTTTACAAACATTGGAGACCGTATTTTTCTGGCAAAACATGCAAATAGGTCAATTACAATCTAAAATCAATTTTAGTTAAACGCCTCGGCCGGGATTAGAATTAAACCATATTGTATTTCTTTTGACTCACCTTATCCATTTTTTTCAACATTATTATTATAATTGTCCGTAGTCCCAAAACTTCGACACCGGGAATTCCCAGAAAATCGTCCTAATTACGGATTAATTACGGAGCAAGGAAGGGTTTTAAATATCAGCTTCCATTCAGGTTCTTTGTCTGAGTCAGATTTTGGATGCTTCCCTTCTGTTCTCTTTGTTCTCGTATTACGGTAATCTCCCGCTAGTTTTTCGACACATCTTTTGAGGAATTTCTAAACAATCCTTCCTTTTCTGTCTGACTATTTGTGTGTCTCTTTTATGGAAATCTTATCAACAGCTTTGACTTTTGAATCACATATTAGGTCTACCTTACAACTATAAGCCCAGGGTTTGTAAATCCCTAGTTAAAATCGTATTTTCCGGTTGTGTCAGAGGGCTTTTAAAGAACGCTAATAATCGTTATCTCACTCCACTAATTGTTAGACTCCCCTCTCGCATGGAACTTTCCTGTCTATAGATATGGCTTTTATCTAATTTCTTTAGATTTAAGTTTCCCTCTCCTCCTCATTTGGATATTTCCGTAGTATTAGTTGAATCGGAACGATGATCAATACTGCCACTATTCAAATGACCAATCCACTTATCTTGCACATTCTTGCTGTCTCCCCACGCCTAGTATTTTTACAAGATCTCCGTCCTATTTCCCAGTACCTATTTAATATCCCGTCTTAATCTCGGGCGGGTGTGCCTCTCATGATTAAGTTTAGTTTATTTACGGTAGTGCACATTACCACAGGTTATTTTCGAACCTGCTTCAGTGTATATCGGTTATACAAAACCCAGTGTATGATGGTCATACAAATCCAGTGTATATCGGTTATACAAAACCCAGTGTATGATGGTCATACAAACCCCGTGGGAATAGCAAAGCTCCCATTATTGATGAATTCTGAAAATTTCAGAACATCAATTAAAGAGCTCAAATCCCCCCAGAATCAAGAATAAAGGCTACTTTACCTGCTGCCGTCTGGGAAAACATTGTTCGTTTGAATCTAGTCACCTTCCCTGTCCTCCGTGATAATACGCAGGCCTGTTTTAATTTTAACCTCAATTCAGAGGTCAGGTCTTTAGTAAAACGAGTCAAAAACTCGTCCGTGCACGATTTTCAGCGTACTACCTCCAGATAACAGGGGGGGTATTTAGATCCGGGTTCGAAGGACCAATTGTTAGTGGAATTTCTAAATTCCTATATGTTTTGTAGCCAAAACCAGATTCTCACTCATTCTAATTCATTAATTAGTTGTAAGTTCATTAATTATGCATGAAGTAGATTGAGACCAGTCTTAAAAGCCAGGTAACAGCGTTTAATTCCAGAGAATACTCCCACATACACATATTTCCACAGGTTATAAACTGAAAATGACGTCAGCGTTTTCAAGACGTTCTATCTATTTCACCAGTAGAGGGGCCCTCTAGCTCTCGAGCCTTATGCTCCACGCCTAAAGTCAAGGTCAGTCAGTATAAATCAGCATTCTAGACAGTCTGGAGATAGGCCGTTCCTACCACCTGGAGATTGTACAAATGAATGAACTAAGGAACAGACCTTCATTGTTACTAAACTCCTGACTACATTATATACAATTGGGAATGGGAGCAAGAGAGAAAATTCATATGTACAGTACATTATAGCATTTGGACTAGTCAGTTCTGATTGGAATGTATACATAATTAGTCATTTCAACCATAATTTCCTCTAACACTGGTATAATATCAAAGATAAGGACCGTGATTTTAATTGCAAAAAGTTATCGGAACCTGCGAAACTTATTAAGGTTAAAAAAGGGTTCTATAGAACCGTCGACAGGATCGTCTCCGAGTTTAAAGAACGCCTATCGCAGAACAGTATGGAAATATTCCTGATCTACAACCCTATACATAAACGTGTACAAATCTCAGGAGATACTGCTGGGGGGATAAAGACCGATTAGATTAGCCTACATGTTGGGGATGGGTCCCAATAAATGGACGTATGTGAAAGATAAATTATTCCCATTCTCCGCGGATATACATGCAGGATTTTACAACATATTTGTGTAT
Source organism: Oncorhynchus keta (assembly GCF_023373465.1). Taxonomy (NCBI): domain Eukaryota; kingdom Metazoa; phylum Chordata; class Actinopteri; order Salmoniformes; family Salmonidae; genus Oncorhynchus; species Oncorhynchus keta. Next base: position 7,917,721 of record NC_068434.1, read on the forward strand.
ACCGACATCATATCCTATCAAAGGGTCGGAGACAGCTGTGTGCCACTCCTGAGAACGGTAAATATAGACGGAAAGGATGGGGACATAGTCACTGTCACCTACGACAAGCCACACTACGTACCTGTAAGCAGGAAATATATTGAAAACATTCTTGTTGATCTTAAAATGGATCAGAACGAAAACATCAAATTTACTTATGGTAAAACAATTGTAAAAATCCACTTTAGACCCACCAAAACCTCTCTACATATATAATATTAGTATTATATATTTTATATACATAATACATCTAAATTACAAAGGGTTATGGAACACCGACATCTCGACCCTAACCGTTATGTCTCATACTATGTTGATCAAGTGGGTAATGGGTTACCCGGCTATTATGGTTCCCCCACCATGTATGGTTCGGGGATAGGAGGTATATTTCGTAACCTCTTTAGGATGGTTTTACCATTTATGAAGAGAGACCTCAGCATAGCCAAACCGCATTTAAGATCAGCAGCAAAAAAATATAGTAAGTGAGGTTGTAGCCAATGCTATGACCAGAAGGGCGTCACCAGATGTTGAGCGTCAAGAAGGCTCAGGGTTGATGATGTTGTCTCGAATACCAAAAAAGAGACCTCCGGGTAAAAACTGAGGTTAACGGTTAAAAGAAACTCAGTTAGTCGAAGACGGGGTAGTGAGGAGGTCTGGACCAAAAACGGTAAAAAGAATACTCGGAAGTATTTTCTAAAAGAACAAGCACCATGGCTCTTTTACACCGCATGTCCTCTGAAGCTATAAAGACAGAGCTCGATATTTTCACGGCCCCCTTAACCCAACATTCAGTAGAGAGGTCCAGTTATGTGGAGATAGCCCCACTCTCTGCCATTACAGACAACAGCCCCATAGAGTTTTTCATACCAGGCCACAGTGACAACTATCTGGACCTCAACAACACCTTGGTGCATTTGCGTCTAAAAGTGACCAAGAGAGATGGTACTGATATTGCAAACGATGCCAAAGTGAGTCTCATTAATTACCCAGTGGCCACCATCTTCTCCCAAGTGGATGTGACTTTGGGGGAACGTCTAATCAGTCAAAGCAGTGCCACATACCCATACAGGGCCATCATGGAATGCTTACTCAACTACTCTGAAGACACTCTCAAGACCCAATTCAGCGCAGGGCTGTTTAGCAAGGATACGGAAGGAGGCTCTATGGAATCGACAGAGCCTTCCACCGATGCAAACAAAGGACTGGAGTCACGCGCTCGCTACTGTGCAGAATCTCGAGAGTTTCATCTGCTAGGCCCTATACTCTCTGACATTTTCTTTCAAGAACGTTTACTCTTAAATTTACATTTACATTTAAGTCATTTAGCAGACGCTCTTATCCAGAGCGACTTACAATAAAATTAACCAGGGCCAAGGATGAGTTTTGCCTAATGTCTGCACAGGACGGGGACTTTAAGTTTAAAAGTGTTGGGGGCCACGCTTTTTATTAAAAAAGCTGTATCTCCGGCAGTTCGTCTGGGTCACTCACAGTCTTTGATGAAAGGAAATGCCCTTTACCCTCTCCAAAGAATTACCATGAAAACCTTTAGCATACCTGAATCTGCAGTCAAGAAAACCTATTTCTAGGCCCTTTACCGCGATACGTGGTTATAGGTTTGGTTGATCACGCCTCCAATACACAATGTATGCTTTCAATTTATCACCTGATGATGACACCTCGGGAAATCTTTCGGTGGTGTCCCAAGGTAACCTCAGGCTGGAAATGCGTTTCCGTACCTTTAGCCTGTACCGTTAGCATGATTGTTTATGCATGCTCTGATTCAATCTTGGAGGTGAATAGCCGAAGACAGGTTTTAGTAGATTATTAAGGATCGCTGAGCAAAGACATGAATACCCAAGAGTTGGAAGGGCTCTGATTGGAAAACAATTTTGTGGAGTGTTGGCTTGTGATGAATTACCTATGGAGAAATGGATGGTGCGGCCTGCCATGTTTATTGTCAATACCCATCCTAAACACATGCCGGGTGAACATTGGCTAGCTGTGACCTTAGAAGAGGAAGGAGGAAGAAAAATCTCAACTTTTTTTGATTCCTATGGCTTTCCCCCCGGTTTTTCACATTTCCCCAAATCTATTAAAGGATTTTTGACAAAAAAAACTGCTCAAACATATACTACAGCATCACACAAGTGCAAGATAACCTTTCCACTACATGCGGTCAACACTGTGTATTCTACCTAAGCCAAAGAGCCCGGGGAGTTTCTTTTGAAGATGTTATGTCTCTTTATAAGGATGATTTAAGAAGTAATGATAACATTGTAGCTTGTTTTGTTAGAAAATATCAAAAGTGTCCAAATGTGTATCCTTTAAGAACGTGTAATCAAGGCGTATGCTCACGCCAAATGTTTCAAGAATGCCACAAATGTTAAATTGCTTATTTTTTCAAATAACATTTATTGAATTTTATCATAGTCATTCAAAAGTCATTCAAAAGTCTAACCACCCAAAGAGATCGGGATTAGGGAAAGGTCCGGAGGCGTTCAGGGGGGTAAATGGGTTATCGTCATTCATTTCATAAGGATGCGAGGGTTTTGGGGTGCTGTATCTCGTTGAAGGTTTGTGTTTTAAAGAGTGAATCTGTTGACGAAGCTTATAGTTGGGTACACCCGAGAGGGGAATGTTGAGGATGGCCAGGGACTTAAGAAACTGAAGCCACCCTGGAGGTCTTCTGTCATCAGCAACCTTGTGGGCCGATGTGGTACTTTTAAGCAAGTCAAGCATATGTGAACCCTTGACAACCGAACCCTGAAGGATAAACTCTCCTTTGTCATTCCAAGTAGCTGCCCCATTTGAGTCTTTTATCTTGTTCATAATGTAGCTAACATTTTTCCTGTTACGTGCCGGAACATGGGTTAACAAGTCATGCATAACTTTATCTTCAACAGGCATTTGATCTTCAGACGGTAAGCTCGCAGGTACAGGCATTACAGGGGCGTGGCTCTCGCTAGGCTCGTCATCTTTTAAAGGGTCCTGTAGGGAAATAGTTAAATGGCCTGTCTCTCTCTCCCCTTGTTTCACCAAGGACAAATACCTTTGCAAGAGGTTTGTGTATTTTTGGACCTTATCATAGGGGTTCAATCCTTTTTGATTCAAAATATCCTTCATGGCCGTATCCAAATCATTTTCCGCTGTTTGTCTGATATTTTCGGGACCCTGCACTTGTTTTTTAAGTCTATCCAACTTTTGTTGTGGCACCAGATACATTTTATTGGCCATCACCCTATGTGTTCAACCACCACGTCTGGCAGCAATAAGGCTGGTGATGAAGGGCACGGCTATACTTAGTAAAGGTAGAATAAAACCGCCAGACTGTTGTATGCTATGTCGTTTCTTTTGAAGACTGACCCTTTTATTGGCAAAGAGTTTGATCGCGGTCTTTTGTCTCTTTAATTTTTTCAATTGTGTCAGGGTGAGTGGAATGCGTCCTTTGAGAAGATTCAAAGCAATCTCACAGAGGGATAATATGAGATCCGAAGAACAGTGACCCAAGATGGCCTTCCGTTCATTAGATGTAGCCCCAACTAGGCTTCTCAAGAGGGGCAAGTTTCTTTTTAAACGCAGAGACATAGCGGTTACTTTTTAGGAATGTACGCAGCCGGCCACTCCCACGGGAACAGACCTGTTCGTAGCCTCAGGTGTTCTGGAGTATTTGCTTTTAAATCCACGATGAAATAAGAAAATGGCGCTTTGGTAGCGTCCTCGTAGCTCTCCATGAAGTAGGATTTCCTTCCCGGGTACATCTGCTGAGCTAGAGTGTTAATTTGTAGTTTGTCTCTAGTTTTTTTGAACAAAACCATGTAATTGGCGTTCAAACTGATGGTGCGGCTATTTTTACCTTGGTGAAACACATTCTGCACCAAGTAAAGCACAGACAGGTTTCTATGATGAGTATATTGGGTAAACGCTCGGGCAATTTCGGGATGTTCGCTACCTGCAAATAGCATATCGTCCAAAACCAGCAGATTGTTTTTATGAGGAGGTAAAAGTTCATCATCAGACAGGGATTCAGGTATTCCTTCAACAAACTTGATTTTTATTGTCTTCAACAATTCATCATACATAGGTTGATAACATGAATAACACCACACAACATTATCAGGCTTTTGAGATAACACATGTTCAGAATTCTCTAAAATACTTTTTACAAAACAAGTTTTACCACTATTCGAAGGCCCTGCGATTAAGGCCGAAAATGGTAGTTGCAACCGGGGGTCAAAACCTTCTACAGCAGTCATTATATCCTAAGCTTTAAGAAACCCTGTAGCTTGTAGCATAAGTCAGTAGCCAAAGGGACAATGTGGTCCAGGCAGGCAAAGCAGTCTCTTGTCATAGACAACCCTGAATCTTTTAGTAAGTGGGGCATTCCTCAGTTGGAAGCCCTTTTTTATACCTAACAATCTTTTTGTAGGAGCTCAAAATCTCCAAGTCACTATTCCTGTCATTTAGGAACCCCTCGACCAAGCATGTGATTGATTCCAAGTTTTACACGTGGGGAATTTTCATAGTTTTGAGTCACGCCTGACACACTGCGGCATGTAGCGTAAGTCAGTAGCCATAGGGCAATGTGGTCCCGTCAGGCAAAAGCAGTCTCTTGTCATAGACGACCCTGAATCTTTTAGTGAGTGGGGCATTCCTCAGTTGGAAGCCCTTTTTATCCCTAACAATCTGTTTGTAGGAGCTCCAAAATCTCCAAGTCACTATTCCTGTCATTTAGGAACCCCTCGACCAAGCGTGTGATTGATTCCAAGTTTACACGCTGGGCATTTTCATAGTTTTGAGTCACTCCTTTGGCTTTCAACACCACGTGATTCTTTTGAGTCCTAAAAGCATAGCTTTTTAAAAAAGCATAGCTTTTAGGACCACAGGAGGACCATCCTGTGATATGGTCACCCTCTGCGAGTTCACTCCTTAAGCCACCCAGATAGTTGCTGAGTGGGGGGCTCCAATCCCCCGGTTTGCTTACATAGACCACAGAGTCTGTGTCGTGGTAAAGAACCCGCCTCAAATGTAAATGTAAATGTAAATGTAAGTCGGCCATAGGCCGTGGTAAATGCTGCAAGAAACACATTTACATTACCCGGGGGTAGAACCCACTTCTTGTTACGTCGCCATTGCACCAAGGCAATATCTTGACTCAAGAATGAAAAATGTGAAATTTCGTATTGGTCCGAAAAAACAAATTCCAAAAATTCTTCAGGGTCTTTAATAATTGACGTTGTTAGCATATTACACCTCTGTGCTAATTTGCCCCAAAGCGAATTTAAGTACAATTTCGACACATTTCGTTTGGTTTTGTTGACCTCTATTCTGTCAGGGTCAAGAAGGATGCCTTCTTTGTCGTGATAGTCTTGAATGTACCTGTCTTTGCTCTCTTGATCTGTGACCAATTACAGGATAGCCTGAAGCCATTTGCTTACATCTCAAGGTCTTGATGTACTCTTTAAAAAGAGTGTCTGATTTCTTGGAAAAGTTCCATACTTCAAAGATTTTGGCCACACGATACCCCATCTCTAAAGCCTTAGAGAATTCAACTGTGACCCACACCCCTGTCAGCGCCCTTTCTTGATCGGAGTGATCACATGGGGTTTGTTGTTTGTTTTCACTGCAGGTGCGACAAAGGGGAAAGAAAAGTTTTCCTTGAGTGCCCCTGTAAGGCAACACAGGTATAAACAAACCCCTAGGAGGGTAGACTGTTGCTTTGATCAGACCAAAATATTTTTGAGGTAAGTCAAAATCACGATGAATAATTTCCGGATGCCCTATAGGATAGCATGAGGAACTCATTACATGCGGATAAAGGGATGTAAAACCTACATAGCCTATTGTCTCGTCGGGTTGCGCTACATACCTCAATGTCAAAGCATTGGTACGGCCTCCATACAAGGCCTGTCTTGGCTCCAGAGGTTCTGGGGTGTCAAAGCATTGGTACGGCCTCCATACAAGGCCTGTCTTGGCTCCAGAGGTTCTGGGGTGTCAAAGCATTGGTACGGCCGCCATACAAGGCCTGTCGTGGTTCCAGGGGTTCTGGGGTGTCAAAGCATTGGTACGGCCGCCATACAAGGCCTGTCTTGGCTCCAGAGGTTCTGGGGTGTCAAAGCATTGGTACGGCCGCCATACAAGGCCTCTCTTGGCTCCAGAGGTTCTGGGGTGTCAAAGCATTGGTACGGCCGCCATACAAGGCCTGTCTTGGCTCCAGAGGTTCTGGGGTGTCAAAGCATTGGTACGGCCGCCATACAAGGCCTGTCTTGGCTCCAGAGGTTCTGGGGTGTCAAAGCATTGGTACGGCCGCCATACAAGGCCTGTCTTGGTTCCAGAGGTTCTGGGTTGTCATAGCTGGAAAGGAAGGCTTGAACATGAGGATCAGACGTTTTGAGGGCTGTCCATTCATGCTCCCACAAAACCACCACTTATAGACCGTAAGTAGCCTGTAAAGAATCAACTTTGTCTTGAAACTCTTGGTACATTTCCCCAAAAGTCTTTTGGGTTAGGAAACACATGGTCTGGGGCACAAAGCAAGATTTGCAACCATGGAAGAAACAACCGTTGTACTCATACACGGTCTCAACCCCGTAAATCTGGGTGTAGCCATCTACATGGTAAGAGCCAAATGCCTTCTCCCCTCAATTCAAAGCATGTTGAATAAAAATGTCTTTATCCTGGGCCATATACTCTAAGCATTGAATGGACCCACTAGAGTATGACTTGAATTGGCGTCGGTAGTTGTCAGGCGAGGGGATAGCTATAGAGGCTGTAGGTAGATAGTGTGTCGGTAGGTTTTCATGCATGCCGATGCAATAGTTGTACAACTCCAGGGGTCAATGCCTGCATCTTTGATTACCTCTTCTCTGAATCTGAGGCATCCTTCACGAAGTATAACCACATCATGGTCACAGTATGATTCCATCTCTTTATGGAAATCAAAGGTGCCATGTCTTACTGTCTCGTACCACGTCATGAATCTCTCACGCTCTTTGGGAGACATTTGATCACACCCGTACATTTCAGGGCTGGGATATGATCCGACATAATTTAGATTCTCCTCAGATGTGAAGAAGTGGGGGAACCAGCCTTTCACAGAGTTTTCAAAACCCAAGGCTTCTGCCATTTGAGCCAAGCGCATGGGTAAGAATCTTAAACTGTCAATGTATCTCTGGTTCAAGGCTGGGTCTACAAAACACACGATTTTACTACCTTGAGCTATGACCCCGGGTGCCACGCCTTGCTGTATCAATGGATTCAGAAGCAGGTAAGAATCGTAGGCTCTAGAATTGTGGGCTATAAACGTGAAGTTTCGGTACTGTGGCTTTCTAAAATGTTTTAGAAAGAGTAGTGCACAATTGGATCCTTCTGCAGACCACTTTTCCCCCTTGAATGTCATGGTAGATACAAAAATAGGCAAATGATCCCCCGATTGCTGATTTGTCTCAAAATCATAGAACACATATTTCTCTGAATGTTCATCTTTCAGCCAAGGGCTGAATATAACACTCTAGTGGCACTTCTTGAACCACTTCAGCATTTCTGCTTTTCAAATGCCCTTTACAGATTGGACAATGTATGATTCCACACACATGTGGTTTAGGGCTATCTATTTTAAGGCTGTAATTGCAATGACATTTTGGGCATTTCTTGTTAATGGCACAAATGCTTACAGATTTACAGGCCTTAGGTTGCCATGTTTCAATTTTGTGTTTATCGTAACAGTAGGTCGAACGACATGTGAGGTGGCAATCCTCACAGGGTGTCAAGTTTAAGGTTTGCATTGGGCACTCTGCATCCTGACATACTGAACAGTTATAACGGCACGAGTGTCCCCCCTTTCGGGTGTAGCCGGTATGGCAGGATGGACACACATATGGTGAGCCTAAAAATGCCGTGATGTTGGTAACGGCGTAGTAATGTTCGTTTTGCACATAAAAGTACAGAATCTGAGGGTGCGGTTGGGGGGTGTTTTGGAACTTCAAGAGAGCTGCATTAGCTCTACTGTGGTACAAAACCACAATCTTGATATTCAGAAAGTTTTCAAATTTGACTATGTCCGAGAAAGCCACCCCATCCTGTATACCGAGACCCACCCCCGTTTGGATCTCTCTAGCCTTTTGCAATGCCGTCAGATCAGTACATCCGGGGTTAAGTAAATGCGCTAGGCCTATTGCAAAACATAGCTTATTATAGGGATTGTGAACGTTTATGAGGTAGGCCCTTTTATTGCTTATGATTTCTGACTGCATTAGGCTATCAAGCTTCCTTCTCTGCCCACCACCACCCTGGGGTTGACGTATTATTTGCACTACAAGCTCGAGGGTCCGATTGGCTATGATGGCTAAACTTGACTGAACAAGGCGGTCTAGCAGCGTGGTAAATTGTACTAGATCTGCTTCGCAATTGGGTAAAATAAGAGATACTGTGTTATGCAGGCTATCTCCACAAATTTCCAACTGTAAGACATCGCGTGGTTCGCCATAATCTCTTGCCGTCTCTAACAGATCGTTTAGAGTGTCCATCATCATCATGTAAAATACCGCATAGTCAAGATTCTGATTCACACATAGGAAATTGAAAAACTGTCGAATCTCTGTATTGTTGAATTTATTCCGGTACACAACCCGGACATGTCTATCAAGACCATCTCCCGCCAGATTTATTAGACAATTTTCCAATTCCGCAAAAACATCTTGTGGCGTTTCAGACTCTACGGACCTGGGCGTTACTGGTTGGTCTATCTCTGTTGGGGTGGCAGGGGCCGAAAATGTCTGACTCTCGTTCAACCTATTAATTAAGGTTATGAGGGGAATCTGTGATAACAGATGACTCGTTCATACGTTTAATAACTTCTAGGAGGTCTGTCGGTATCTGTGCTAAGAGGCTTTCAACTGTCTCCCCTTGTTGCTGTAGTTCTGCCATTTGGATAATTAAGGATGTGCATTTTTTGGGTCTTTCTGGAATGATTGGTGTTACATGTATGATTTTAGCGCCTGTATTTGCGTTTTTTAATCGGTTTGCTGTTTAACATGCGTGGAATTGTTCTATGCCAGAATAACATATCGTCTCTGTACTGTCTCAATTAAAACCCCCAGTCGTTTGTATAGCAAAACATTCCTCGATTTCAAAGCCCTGGAAAAGAATGTGAAAAACCTTTCTTGTTCGGCTGCAGGTACTGATGCCGTAGAATTGACGGGGTCGATAAGGTTGGCCGCATCACAGAATAACTGGTCGTCAACATCTGAAATGTCATTAAAAACAGGTCTATCGGTTGTTTCATCGGGAACGTTCGGTGCGCCGGAATCCCCCAGCTCTAGATGTATGTGTCCGTCTGTGCCGTGTTTCGCGGGCGGAGTCTGAATTAAAATAATACATACACAATTACGTTATTAAATATAAAAATATGTTAGATACATAAAATGTCAAATACATTTCAGGTATAATAATATATATTAACAATACATAGTTAAAATACCTCGTTTTTTTGGGCGCTGGCTGTTCTTACGAATTGCGGATACGGAGGGCTCTAGGGTTTTTTCATCCAGCGTTCCCGATTCTGCCTTTCTCCTGGCAGCCTGAAAAAACATTATTTGTCCTTGTTTTAACATATTCTATCATAAGAGGTATAACTAATAAAAAGACGTATAACTAATAACAAAAACATATAGTGGTCTCATACCGTGTCCTTGGAGCGCCGGCTCGTGAAGCCGCAAGTTCACTGCCCAGCAGTACTTTTCGGGAGGGGTGGATTCTGAGCAATGTACTTGGGCCACAGTTGTGCGTTTGTTGTTGGGGTCTGGAATATGTCGTGAGGGGGTGGAGGTTCCCGGGATTCGCGGTGAGTTTGAAAAAAACGTTCGTACAGAACGGGAAGTCACCCGATGTGTCCGATGTCCATAACGAATCCTTTATCATTCTTGGCTGTATGTCGGCTGTAAATACATCAAATAGCTTTTAAAATAGTAGACACTTTTTTTTTGTTTTATATATAAAATATTCTTGGGTATGTGATTAATTATAAGGACCTCCAGCGAAAAAATGCTGATGGCGACTGACTGGTTTTTGAGACCGAGAAACCCCCTCATGTTGTTCCAGATCCGGTAAACATTTACATTTACATTTAAGTCATTTAGCAGACGCTCGCGTAAAAGCTGCGTAAATGTTTGGGATCCTAACAAACGTTAGACAATTGTTTGGGATCCTAACAAACATTAGACAATATTACCAGTTATACGCTATATATACCCTTTTAACGTATATTAGCATTTGGCCTGAAATACACAAATAACTTGGGTTTAATATTACACTAATACCCCGATAATATTTTTAAAAAATCTTAAAATATATTTTTCATTTAGTCACCTCCAGAAATATCCGTTAGGAGAGATTCACTTATTCAGAATATATTTTTTAATCTGTCCGGGCAGCTAAATAGTCGGGCCTGTGGGTTTGCAATAAAAGCGGTGCTAACCGTGTTAAAATAGATGCTCCCCATTCTGTCCCTAACATGCTAAAGTACGTAAAGAGTTTGCAGGGCCGTGGTGGGATTGTTTCGGGAGATATCATGTAAGCAACCCCCCTGTATGTTTGGTTTAGAGACCAAAAGGCTGTGAATTCAAAGAGACATTCTGTCTACAACCGGTTTGGTGGGGTACCAGGGTGCTGATTAGATATCAGTGTTTAACCCCGGGCGGTCGGCCGATATCTGATAGTGCAAACCTTGGTTTCAAACGATTCTCTACAGATAGAGCTCTGGGACCCCGTGTTGAACCCACACCTTATGGTTTATGTAACGCACACACACACACACACACACTCCTGCTGCTCCGTCACACGCACACTCATGCACGCCCCCTGATTCTCAATGTCTTTTTCCTTTGCGACAGAGCTGGGTGATGATGTGAAATACATTTTCCCCTAGTTAAGGGTGAGATACAGTTTTTTAAATTCCTTTTATTGAATTCCAAAATATTTTGTACAACCTTTAAGACATGTTTGAATTAAGTAACAAATTTTAATAATATTTAAACATGCATCACGAGTGTTTTATGTTTAAAAAAACTTGGAGCCTGCAGTTGTACATTATTACAAACTTTAATAACCCGTAATGTTCATAACATACCATTGTAGGAAAAGACTCTAAAATAATACATGTTTTTTTCAGATATTACAGTTGTCTGCGCCAGACCCTAGCGTGAGAGAAAAGACCGCTTCCCCTTTCGTTAAATGGGTGAGATACATTTTCAAAACCAATGATTTAATTCTAAATATTTAGCACCTACACCCTACTAACCCTTTTGCCCGCTCCATCGAAGTTGGACGTTTTCCCTCCAGGGAAAGATCCACCTTCGGCCTTGTGGGTCCTGGGTATGTCTCAACGATAACCTCGGCCATCGCCGTAATTGTTCACGATTTTCGAAAAGACTGTCCAGCTTATTCATCAGGGTTCGGAAAATGTGGTAAATCGCGCCATTTAAAACTGAACATTATTTGAAAAAAATATACATCCTTGCATGCTGTGGAGGATACATATGAACTGACCGTAGCATTTGCACTATCAAATTGTTCACATGCTAAAATTGTCACTCTGGAGTCCGGGGTATACGCCATTGAAGTGACTCTCAGGGCCATCAGATCATTTCGTCCGCAGACCTGTTCTTCCAACGCATATCCTGGCAGCCTTGAAGCACTCATGGCACGTTCCATTTGACACAGCACAAGTCTTATTTTAAGCCATTCTCTCATCCTTAGCTCTGGAGAAAAACTCCCGGGTTCTGCCCGATAAAAGGGTTTGGACACGCTGTCTGTGAATATCTTAACCGTAGATTCCTCAGGTTGGAATATGTAAGACATATGTCCCTCACTTGTACACAAAAATCCTTTAAAACATCTGGAGCCTCACGTAAAACATCCTCCAGGCTTTTGTCATTGGATTCATGACATGAGCTGCAGAGCACTCCGAGAATTGGCCTTGGAGACATTTTAGATGTTTAATATTCGAGTCTTTATTTTAAAAATCGCTTGTTCTGGACATTTATAATGCATATGCCACAGCCAATACCCAAGGACATTCCTGCTTCATCAGATAACAAACATAAGGGCAATAAAACTGAGGGTGGGGGACATACACGTTCCAAAAGTTCAAACACTCAACCCCCCCAGTTCAACCAGGCCCCTAGACATCAATCACCATGACTACTTCAAAGGATGCCATATAGATATAAAATAACACACACCCTCTAACACATGACCACAGGAACAGGATGGACGGGCCGGAGGCCCATATTTGGACATGCACACGTCATCATGACGCAGGGTCATAAATCAATTACTTTGACGCGTGCCGTCTACTTTAATCTCTCTCTTCCACCTGTTAGGTTCTGTGTTCCTGCTCCCAGCACGACCTCAGACTCCACCTGCTAGGTTCTGTGTTCCTGCTCCCAGCACGACCTCAGACTCCACCTGTTAGGTTCTGTGTTCCTGCTCCCAGCACGACCTCAGACTCCACCTGTTAGGTTCTGTGTTCCTGCTCCCAGCACCACCTCAGACTCCACCTGTTAGGTTCTGTGTTCCTGCTCCCAGCACCACCCCAGACTCCACCTGTTAGGTTCTGTGTTCCTGCTCCCAGCACCACCCCAGACTCCACCTGTTAGGTTCTGTGTTCCTGCTCCCAGCACCACCCCAGACTCCACCTGTTAGGTTCTGTGTTCCTGCTCCCAGCACCACCTCAGACTCCACCTGTTAGGTTCTGTGTTCCTGCTCCCAGCACCACCCCAGACTCCACCTGTTAGGTTCTGTGTTCCTGCTCCCAGCACGACCTCAGACTCCACCTGTTAGGTTCTGTGTTCCTGCTCCCAGCACCACCCCAGACTCCACCTGTTAGGTTCTGTGTTCCTGCTCCCAGCACCACCCCAGACTCCACCTGTTAGGTTCTGTGTTCCTGCTCCCAGCACCACCCCAGACTCCACCTGTTAGGTTCTGTGTTCCTGCTCCCAGCACCACCCCAGACTCCACCTGTTAGGTTCTGTGTTCCTGCTCCCAGCACCACCCCAGACTCCACCTGTTAGGTTCTGTGTTCCTGCCGGGGCTTTGGTACAGCTCATCACACTCACTGTCTGTAGGCTATTTTATATTGACTCTTTTGTTGGTCAATTTCTTCAGATGATCAGGTCTATATTATTATCAAACATACATTAGTAATGGAAAGGAAACACAGACTCTTTGTTTTAAGTATCATAATTCTCCTTTAGTAAATCAATTGTAGGCAGAAGTTGGTACAGAGGACAGTATATGATAGTTTCCCAGGTTGTGCAAAATGTCTAAGACATCCTGTAACTCATATAGCCTCCACAGTCCTCCTCGTGACTTTCAACAACATTTGAATAAATCTAACCTCCCCTGAAAGCAGCAACCATCTAATCAGCAATTAAAAGCTCAGAAGTGGAAACTTGACTTTTCATCACAAGTATCGGGTCAGGTGAACGAGTCCAAGCATCTTCTGACAGGTGGCTGTTTTCATCAGGCCTGTGTTTGGAGTATTCAGGAGCTGTGTTTTAGCTGTGTGTGTGTGTGTGTTTGGAGTATTCAGGAGCTGTGTGTGTGTGTTTGGAGTATTCAGGAGTTGTGTTTTAGTGGTGTGTGTTTGGAGTATTCAGGAGTTGTGTTTTAGTGGTGTGTGTGTATTTGGAGTATTCAGGAGAGTGTGTGTGTGTGTGTGTGTGTGTGTGTGTGTGTGTGCGTGCGTGCGTGCGTGTGTGTAGGGTAGGGCGCATGGTGTAGTAGAGAGCAGTGCAGACCCCTGGAGGTTGAGTGTTTGAAGGGATACGGGATGATACAATGTTTGTGAACCACTGGGGTAGATGATGAAAAGACACATTATGATGTGATTGTGATTTTCCTGAACTCCTCCGGAGGGAGTCAGACATGCATTGACATGCATCAACTATTGGAGTCAGCTGTTGAATGGACAACTGCTACTAATATCGTCCTCATGGTTCCTACTGCTCCTCTGGTGGTGTAACAGAGACATCTGGTGGTCAGAGAAGGTTACTGCATGTGTATTTAATTACTCACCTATCAGTCATATGGACATCTGCATTCAGACTGATGCTCCATCACTTCCTCTGGTCTTCTCAAACTGCTGTCCTAGAGTATTAGTAGCAGCAGTAGTAGTAGCAGTAGCAGTAGTAGTAGAAGTAGAAGTAGCAATAGCAGTAGCAGCAGTAATAGTATTAGTAGTAGTAGTAGGTGTGGTAGCAGTAGTAGTAGCAGTAGTAGTAGTAGTAGTAGTAGTAGTAGTAGTAGTAGTAGTAGGTAGTAGGAGTGGTAGCAGTAGTAGTAGCAGTAGTAGTAGCAGTATAAGTAGCAGTAGCAGCAGTAATAGTATTAGCAGTAAAAGTAGCAGTAGTAGTAGGTGTAGTAGTAGTAGCAGTAGTAGCAGCAGTAGTAGTAGTAGTAGTAGTAGTAGTATAAGTAGCAATAGCAGTAGCAGCAGTAATAGTAGTAGCAGTAAAAGTAGCAGTAGGTGTAGTAGCAGCAGTAGTAGTAGTAGTAGTAGTAGTAGTAGTAGTAGTAGTAGTAGTAGTAGTAGTAGTAGCAGTAGTAGTAGGTGTAGTAGCAGTAGTAGTAGTAGTAGCAGTAGTAGCAGCAGCAGTAGTAGTAGTAGTAGTAGTAGTATAAGTAGCAATAGCAGTAGCAGCAGTAATAGTAGTAGCAGTAAAAGTAGCAGTAGTAGTAGGTGTAGTAGCAGTAGTAGTAGTAGTAGTAGTAGTAGTAGCATTATCATGTAGAGACCAGCCTACTGTTGAAATCTCAGTTTTGACAGCTCAGTGTTGACCACTCAGTGTTGACAGCTCAGTGTTGACAGCTCAGTGTTGACAGCTCAGTGTTGACAGCTCAGTGTTGACAGCTCAGTGCTGACAGCTCAGTGTTGACAGCTCAGTGTTGACAGCTCAGTGTTGACAGCTCAGTGTTGACAGCTCAGTGATGACAGCTCAGTGATGACAGCTGTGTTGACAGCTCAGTGATGACAGCTCAGTGATGACAACTCAGTGTTGACAGCTCAGTGATGACAGCTCAGTGTTGACATCTCAGTGATGACAGCTCAGTGTTGACAGCTCAGTGTTGACAGCTCAGCTCTACTGTAGAGACTCATCCAAGACAAACAATGTCCAAACACTGATGTCTTACAAAGTGACATTTTATTTCAACAATATCAGTCTCATGTGGTAACAGAGTTCCATTGGGATAGATTGTAACTCAACTTTAGAAGGTGTAATGTTTTGTGCCCTCAGTGTATATTTAAAGTTTCAACATGAAACAATTTGAATAAGAACAGGAAGTAGTGTGTGGTAAATACATTATGGTTCTCTATTCAATAGTAGACCTCCTCAAACACTGAGTAAAAGTCACACTCAGATCTTTAGAGTTCTCAGTCTCTGACTCCGCCCGCTGACCTCCTGACCCCCCACAACCCTCTCCATTCTAAAGGTCTGCAGTGCAAAGGTCAATAATCTACGTTGGATTGGAATTCTGTTCATAAATCTCATCAAGATCTTTACAGACCTCTCTCCCTCCTTCTCTTGACACTGTAGACTGGACCAGACATTATTCTGTCCTGTTTTCCCCATGACCACCATGATCCATGGTCACCCCCACGGTACAGTGGACAGTAGACCTGGTCTGGTTCATCATCATAGACGGTGATGGTGAATCATATCAGATTGTGGAGAAGCCAACTTGATGAGTTTCTCCTGACCCAGCCCAACAACCCTATCAGTGCCCTCTGACCTTTCCCCTCTCGTTCCAGTCTCTTATGCAACACTGAGTGAGCTTCCATGACTTCTTTCAAGTTCTGTCTTAGTCTCTCCATCTCTATATTCTTCTCTTTCATCTGTCTATTCCTCTCCTCCATCTGTCTGCTGAACTCCCTCTGCATCTTTGTCTGTGAGATCATGATGTTCCTCTGTAACCCAGGCAGGACTATCTTCATCAGGTTTCTCTCTGCTTGAACTCTGGCTTCTCCTTCATAGTTCTCCATCTCCTGTCTGTGTCTCTCCTCCATCTCCTTCCTCTCATTCTCTCTCTTCTCTCTAAATCTCTCCAGCTTTCTCTCCATCTCCTCCCTCCTATCAGACTCCCTCTTCAGCTCCCTCTCCAGCTCTCTTTTCTTCTCCTCATCCCTCTCTTCTTTCACCTGTCTCTCCAGTTCACTGGTTCTTTCACTGAGTGTTCTGATATCTCCCTCATGTTCCTGGATCACTCCCTCTATCTTTATCAGAGAGTCCTGCAACTCCTTCTCAAGCCTCTCTCTCAAGTCTCTCTCCTCCCTCTGTTTCCTCTCTCCTCTCTCTCTCTGGATCTTTCCCTCCATCTCTCTAACCTGGTCCTCTGCCTCCTGGTAGGTCTGACTGCTGTAGAATCTCTCTCTGTTTCCTGCCACCATCTCCTCTACCTGAACCAGCAGCTCTGATACCTGAGTGCCATGGGCCCTGTCCTTAATGTTGAGGACGTGGTACCTGCTCCCACTTTTCTCTACAAGCTGCTGGAGGTCCTGACTTCCTGCTTGGAGAAACTCCTCAATGCTCTGCTCTTTCAGTCCATCATCATGGGTGAATAGAATCACAGTGTGTTCCCAACAACCCTCCCCAAACATCTCCTCTATTCTCTCCAGCACCCCTCTCTCCTCCCCCTTAGAGGGCTCCACTGGTATGACCAGGAGGAAGGCGTGGGGTCCCGGGGCAGACAGACGGACACAGAGCCCCACATCCTGTCTCATCTCCTCCAGAGAGAGTCCAGGACAGAACCAGTCTGGAGTGTCCACCAGCACCAGCCGTCTCCCACACACGTCCCCCTCTCTCCTCTTACTCCTCTGGGTCACTGCAGAGGGGCTGGCCTGGGCCCCAAACTCCTCTCTGCCCAGGATGGTGTTTCCTGCTGCACCCCTCCCAGCCCCAGTCCTCCCCAGCAGCACCAGTCTCAGCTCAGACACACTGGGAGACACTGGGGAGTCTGGACTGCTGCTCTCTCCTCCCACTGCAACACAACACACAGCACTGATCAACACTCTGACTCTCTGGAGGATGTACAACAGTGTCTAATATAATATAATCTACATCCATAACTCACTAGATGGAGGAGGTACAACAGTGTCTAATATAACTATAGATGGAGGAGGTCATCTAATATAATATCATCTACATCCATAACTCACTAGATGGAGGAGGTACAACAGTGTCTAATATAATATCATCTACATCCATAACTCACTAGATGGAGGAGGTACAACAGTGTCTAATATAATATAATATAATCTACATCCATAACTCACTAGATGGAGGAGGTACAACAGTGTATCATCTAATATAATATAATATCATCTACATAATATCCTATCCATACTCACTAGATGGAGGAGGTACAACAGTGTCTAATATAATATATATCTACATCCATAACTCACTAGATGGAGGAGGTACAACAGTGTCTAATATAATATAATATCATCTACATCCATAACTCACTAGATGGAGGAGGTACAACAGTGTCTAATATAATATCATCTACATCCATAACTCACTAGATGGAGGAGGTACAACAGTGTCTAATATAATATCATCTACATCCATAACTCACTAGATGGAGGAGGTACAACAGTGTCTAATATAATATCATCTACATCCATAACTCACTAGATGGAGGAGGTACAACAGTGTCTAATATAATATCATCTACATCCATAACTCACTAGATGGAGGAGGTACAACAGTGTCTAATATAATATCATCTACATCCATAACTCACTATATGGAGGAGGTACAACAGTGTCTAATATAATATAATCTACATCCATAACATCTGTCTAATATAATATAATCATCCATAACTCACTAGATGGAGGAGGTACAACAGTGTCTAATATAATATATAATATAATCTACATCCATAACTCACTAGATGGAGGAGGTACAACAGTGTCTAATATAATATAATATAATACATCCATAACTCACTAGATGGAGGAGGTACAACAGTGTCTAATATAATATAATATCATCTACATCCATAACTCACTAGATGGAGGAGGTACAACAGTGTCTAATATAATATAATACAACAGTGTCTAATATAATATAATCATCTACATAAACTCACTAGATGGAGGAGGTACAACTGTCTAATATAATATCATCTAATCTACATCCATAACTCACTAGATGGAGAATATAATATAATCCATAACTCATAGCTGTGTCTAATATCATCTACATCCATAACTCAGTGAATAAACAGTGTGTGGGGGTCTGTATCTGAGGTCTCTCCTCCTACTGTAACTCACAACATAAGAACTGGTCAACATACTGACTCAATATAGACACATTTAAAACATAGTATAAACAAACTACAAATACATTAAACTCATCATAGTGAAATATAGGATTATTGGATAAACTATATAGAGAATATCAAGATTGATGACAGTTTGAGACAATATTGATAACTCACTAAGTGAAGGATGGACCACTATAGACTAGAAACAGTAGGAGACAACAGGACAATATTGATAACTCACTAAGTGAAGGATGGACCACTATAGACTAGAAACAGTAGGAGACAACAGGACAATATTGATAACTCACTAAGTGAAGGATGGTCACTATAGACAGTAGAAACAGTAGGAGACAACAGGACAATATTGATAACTCACTAAGTGAAGGATGGTCCACTATAGACTAGAAACAGTAGGAGACAACAGGACAATATTGATAACTCACTAAGTGAAGGATGGACCACTATAGACTAGAAACAGTAGGAGACAACAGGACAATATTGATAACTCACTAAGTGAAGGATGGTCCACTATAGACTAGAAACAGTAGGAACAACAGGACAATATTGATAACTCACTAAGTGAAGGATGGACCAGAAACAGTAGGAGACAACAGGACAATATTGAAACTCACTAAGTGAAGGATGGTCCACTATAGACAAACAGTAGACAATATTGATAACTCACTAAGTGAAGGATGGACCACTATAGACTAGAAACAGTAGGAGACAACAGGACAATATTGATAACTCACTAAGTGAAGGATGGTCCACTATAGACTAGAAACAGTAGGAGACAACAGGACAATATTGATAACTCACTAAGTGAAGGATGGACCACTATAGACTAGAAACAGTAGGAGACAACAGGACAATATTGATAACTCACTAAGTGAAGGACGGACACTATAGACTAGAAACAGTAGGAGACAACAGGACAATATTGATAACTC
This sequence comes from Oncorhynchus keta, assembly GCF_023373465.1. Taxonomy (NCBI): domain Eukaryota; kingdom Metazoa; phylum Chordata; class Actinopteri; order Salmoniformes; family Salmonidae; genus Oncorhynchus; species Oncorhynchus keta. The sequence continues at coordinate 7,937,040 of NC_068434.1, forward strand.
ACTAAGTGAAGGATGGACCACTATAGACTAGAAACAGTAGGAGACAACAGGACAATATTGATAACTCACTAAGTGAAGGATGGACCACTATAGACTAGAAACAGTAGGAGACAACAGGACAATATTGATAACTCACTAAGTGAAGGATGGACCACTATAGACTAGAAACAGGACAATAGATAACTAGAAACAGGACAATATTGATAACTCACTAAGTGAAGGATGGTCACTATAGACTAGAAACAGTAGGAGACAACAGGACAATATTGATAACTCACTAAGTGAAGGATGGGACCACTATAGACTAGAAACAGTAGGAGACAACAGGACAATATTGATAACTCACTAAGTGAAGGATGGACCACTATAGACTAGAAACAGTAGGAGACAACAGGACAATATTGATAACTCACTAAGTGAAGGATGGACCACTATAGACTAGAAACAGTAGGAGACAACAGGACAATATTGATAACTCACTAAGTGAAGGATGGTCCACTATAGACTAGAAACAGTAGGAGACAACAGGACAATATTGATAACTCACTAAGTGAAGGATGGACCACTATAGACTAGAAACAGTAGGAGACAACAGGACAATATTGATAACTCACTAAGTGAAGGATGGACCACTATAGACTAGAAGACAGTAGGAGACAACAGGACAATATTGATAACTCACTAAAGGATGAAGGAAGGACCACTATAGACTAGAAACAGTAGGAGACAACAGGACAATATTGATAACTCACTAAGTGAAGGATGGTCACTATAGACTAGAAACAGGACAATATTGATAACTCACTAAGTGAAGGATGGTCACTATAGACTAGAAACAGGACAATATTGATAACTCACTAAGTGAAGGATGGTCCACTATAGACTAGAAACAGTAGGAGACAACAGGACAATATTGATAACTCACTAAGTGAAGGATGGACCACTATAGACTAGAAACAGGACAATATTGATAACTCACTAAGTGAAGGATGGACCACTATAGACTAGAAACAGGACAATATTGATAACTCACTAAGTGAAGGATGGTCCACTATAGACTAGAAACAGTAGGAGACAACAGGACAATATTGATAACTCACTAAGTGAAGGATGGACCACTATAGACTAGAAACAGGACAATATTGATAACTCACTAAGTGAAGGATGGTCCAGACTAGAAACAGTAGGAGACAATAGACAGAAACAGACAATATTGATAACTCACTAAGTGAAGGATGGTCCACTATAGACTAGAAACAGGACAATATTGATAACTCACTAAGTGAAGGATGGTTCACTATAGACTAGAAATAGTAGGAGACAACAGGACAATATTGATAACTCACTAAGTGAAGGATGGACCACTATAGACTAGAAACAGTAGGAGACAACAGGACAATATTGATAACTCACTAAGTGAAGGATGGTCCTCTATAGACTAGAAACAGTAGGAGACAACAGGACAATATTGATAACTCACTAAGTGAAGGATGGTCCTATAGACTAGAAACAGTAGGAGACAACAGGACAATATTGATAACTCACTAAGTGAAGGATGGTCCACTATAGACTAGAAACAGTAGGAGACAACAGGACAATATTGATAACTCACTAAAGGATGACTATAGACTAGAAACAGGATGGAGACAACAGGACAATATTGATAACTCACTAAGTGAAGGATGGACTATAGACTAGAAACAGTAGGAGACAACAGGACAATATTGATAACTCACTAAGTGAAGGATGGACCACTATAGACTAGAAACAGTAGGAGACAACAGGACAATATTGATAACTCACTAAGTGAAGGATGGTCCACTATAGACTAGAAACAGTAGGAGACAACAGGACAATATTGATAACTCACTAAGTGAAGGATGGTCCACTATAGACTAGAAACAGTAGGAGACAACAGGACAATATTGATAACTCACTAAGTGAAGGATGGTCCACTATAGACTAGAAACAGTAGGAGACAACAGGACAATATTGATAACTCACTAAGTGAAGGATGGACCACTATAGACTAGAAACAGTAGGAGACAACAGGACAATATTGATAACTCACTAAGTGAAGGATGGTCCACTATAGACTAGAAACAGTAGGAGACAACAGGACAATATTGATAACTCACTAAGTGAAGGACGGTCACTATAGACTAGAAACAGTAGGAGACAACAGGACAATATTGATAACTCACTAAGTGAAGGATGGACCACTATAGACTAGAAACAGTAGGAGACAACAGGACAATATTGATAACTCACTAAGTGAAGGATGGTCACTATAGACTAGAAACAGTAGGAGACAACAGGACAATATTGATAACTCACTAAGTGAAGGATGGACCACTATAGACTAGAAACAGGACAATATTGATAACTCACTAAGTGAAGGATGGACCACTATAGACTAGAAACAGTAGGAGACAACAGGACAATATTGATAACTCACTAAGTGAAGGATGGACCACTATAGACTAGAAACAGGACAATATTGATAACTCACTAAGTGAAGGATGGACCACTATAGACTAGAAACAGTAGGAGACAACAGGACAATATTGATAACTCACTAAGTGAAGGATGGACCACTATAGACTAGAAACAGTAGGAGACAACAGGACAATATTGATAACTCACTAAGTGAAGGATGGACCACTATAGACTAGAAACAGTAGGAGACAACAGGACAATATTGATAACTCACTAAGTGAAGGATGGACCACTATAGACTAGAAACAGTAGGAGACAACAGGACAATATTGATAACTCACTAAGTGAAGGATGGACCACTATAGACTAGAAACAGTAGGAGACAACAGGACAATATTGATAACTCACTAAGTGAAGGATGGACCACTATAGACTAGAAACAGTAGGAGACAACAGGACAATATTGATAACTCACTAAGTGAAGGATGGACCACTATAGACTAGAAACAGTAGGAGACAACAGGACAATATTGATAACTCACTAAGTGAAGGATGGACCACTATAGACTAGAAACAGTAGGAGACAACAGGACAATATTGATAACTCACTAAGTGAAGGATGGTCCTCTATAGACTAGAAACAGTAGGAGACAACAGGACAATATTGATAACTCACTAAGTGAAGGATGGTCCTCTATAGACTAGAAACAGGACAATATTGATAACTCACTAAGTGAAGGATGGTCCACTATAGACTAGAAACAGTAGGAGACAACAGGACAATATTGATAACTCACTGTTTAGAGGAACCTCCATGCTGTCTCTCCTCCTGACTGGGAGGATGGAACCTGTTTCTGACAGCTCTCCATGTTCTAAAATAATAGAACAACCATTTAGAATGAGAACATTTACCTCAGTGACACAGGAAGGCACATAGACCTTCTGAAGGGGAGTTCTGGGTTTCTACTGAAATGTTAAGTATCACATATCTCCCTCACCAGTCATCTGGGCTGAGATCTCTCTTCTCAGTCTCTCTACCTCAGTCTTCACATCACATATCTGTTGAGCTGAAATAACAAAGGAGGACTAGGATCTGAATTCTGTGTTAAAGACTTTAGACAGAAATATGATGCAGAGGGAAAGTATGAAGTGATTGACAACAATATTCACAACTCAGTGGAGAGTCGACAAAACCTGAGAATTGAGGAAAGTACAGAAGACTAAATGTATTAATGGTGTGAATAATCTCACCCAGTTCAGCATTTTCATTGTTGACATCCTCCACCTGTTTGTCTCTTTCTTTTAACTGGTTCTCTCTCTCCTCTAGTAGGTTGTCTTTCTCTTCTACTTCCTGTCTCCTCTCTTCTACTTCCTGTCTCCTCTCTTTTAGTTTGTTTTCTTTTCCCTCCAGTAGTCTGTCTCTCTCTTCCAGTTGTTTGTCTCTCTCTTCCAGTAGTTTGTCTCTCTCTTCCAGTAGTCTGTCCTTCTCTCCCAGTCTGTGGTTGCTGTCCTCTAGTTGAAGGTCTTTTTCCTTTAGTAGTTTGTCTTTCTCTTCCAGTAGTCTGTCCTTCTCTCCCAGTCTGTGGTTCCTGTCCTCTAGTTGAAGGTCTTGTTCCTGCAGTAGGACTCTGAAGTTCTCTACTTGACTGTTCTTGTCCTGCATGTTCTTTCTCAGAGCCTCTAGTTGAATGTTTCTATCCTTTAGTTGCTTGTCTTTCTCTTCCAGTTGGTTTTCTTTCTCTTCTAATAGTCTGTCCCTCTGTTCCATTATCTGGTTCTTCTCCTCCAGGAGTCTCTCTTTCTCTCTCACTTCTTGGGTCATATCGCCCAGTTGTGTGTCTTTCTCTCTCACTTCCTGGGTCATATCATCCAGTTGTGTGTCTTTCTCTCTCACTTCCTGGGTAATATCGTCCAGTTGTGTGTCTTTCTCTCTCACTTCCTGGGTCATATCATCCAGTTGTGTGTCTTTCTCTCTCACTTCCTGGGTCATATCATCCAGTTGTGTGTCTTTCTTTCTCACTTCCTGGGTCATATCATCCAGTTGTCTGTCTTTCTTTCTCACTTCCTGGGTCATATCATCTAGTTTCTCCTCTAGTTGTTTCATCTCCTGTCTTAATTTCTCTTTTAATTCTTTTTCCATCTTCAACTCTGACAGAAAGCAATTAACATATGTAATTGGTTGTTTGAATAAGTAATGTATTAATTTATTCAATAGTGTGTCTATAAAGACATTATCATTTGATGGAGGTGGTACAATTATTAGTAATTATTTCCTCCAGTCAACAGTTATCTGAGCTGAACCAATCATCAACTGGTCTATTGACTATTTGATACATTACAAATTAATTAGTCTGAAAACTGAATGACATCACTCATGTTCCCTAATTCAATCCTCTCCTCCAGACTCTCTCATACTTACCAAGCTCACCAGCTGATGCCTCCCTCTTCAGCTTGTCCTCCTGGGTCTCATGTTGTAAATACCACAAACCTGATCCTGTGGTGTAAAACAGAGAGGTGAGTTCTGTGTGGAAGACTACATCACTATATACAGAACAAACAGGACCAATCAGATTTCTCCTGTCACTCAAGCCTCCCTCATGTAGGGACTGTGGGAACCAATAAGATCTGATTAACGTAAATAATGTTGTTTTGTTATTGGTCTTTCTCTGATCAAATGATTATTGTCGTTGTTTGTGATAACCAGCATTGGGCTCTATGTCAGATACAGGATATTGTGTCAGGAGGCAGGGTTCTATGGAATATACATACATCATATTGGAATGACTGTTCATCACATTCATTACTAATGTACATCTAGGGAAAGGGATGTAAGCAGTGCTACTATTGAACAGTCTAAACATCACAGAATGATTCATACTAGGACATTAAACTGAATTCAAGCTGATTCTATTTTCATTCTGGAGTGTGAAATGTTGACCTCTATAGGAGATATATAGTGGGAGGACTATGTGAAATATTGACCTCTATGGCAGATATATAGTGGGAGGACTATGTGAAATATTGACCTCTATGGCAGATATATAGTGGGAGGACTATGTGAAATATTGACCTCTATAGCAGATATATAGTGGGAGGACTATGTGAAATATTGACCTCTAGTAGACTAGCAGATATAAATAGTGGGAGGACTATGTGAAATATTGACCTCTATGGCAGATATATAGTGGGAGGACTATGTGAAATGTTGACCTCTATGGCAGATATATAGTGGGAGGACTATGTGAAATATTGACCTCTATAGCAGATATATAGTGGGAGGACTATGTGAAATATTGACCTCTATAGCAGATATATAGTGGGAGGACTATGTGAAATATTGACCTCTATGGCAGATATATAGTGGGAGGACTATGTGAAATGTTGACCTCTATGGCAGATATATAGTGGGAGGACTATGTGAAATATTGACCTCTATGGCAGATATATAGTGGGAGGACTATGTGAAATATTGACCTCTATGGCAGATATATAATGGGAGGACTATGTGAAATGTTGACCTCTATGGCAGATATATAGTGGGAGGACTATGTTAAATATTGACCTCTATAGCAGATATATAGTGGGAGGACTATGTGAAATGTTGACCTCTATGGCAGATATATAGTGGGAGGACTATGTGAAATATTGACCTCTATAGCAGATATATAGTGGGAGGACTATGTGAAATATTGACCTCTATAGCAGATATATAGTGGGAGGACTATGTGAAATATTGACCTCTTTGGCAGATATATAGTGGGAGGACTATGTGAAATATTGACCTCTATAGCAGATATATAGTGGGAGGACTATGTGAAATATTGACCTCTTTGGCAGATATATAGTGGGAGGACTATGTGAAATGTTGAGATATATAGTGGGAGGACTATGTGAAATGGTTGACTCTAGGCAGATATATAGTGGGAGGACTATGTGAAATGTTGACCTCTAGGCAGATATATAGTGGGAGGACTATGTGAAATGTTGACCTCTAGGGCAGATATATAGTGGGAGGACTATGTGAAATATTGACCTCTTTGGCAGATATATAGTGGGAGGACTATGTGAAATGTTGACCTCTAGGGCAGATATATAGTGGGAGGACTATGTGAAATATTGACCTCTTTGGCAGATATATAGTGGGAGGACTATGTGAAATGTTGACCTCTAGGCAGATATATAGTGGGAGGACTATGTGAAATATTGACCTCTTTGGCAGATATATAGAGGGAGGACTATGTGAAATGTTGACCTCTATGGCAGATATATAGTGGGAGGACTATGTGAAATGTTGACCTCTATGGCAGATATATAATGGGAGGACTATGTGAAATATTGACCTCTTTGGCAGATATATAGTGGGAGGACTATGTGAAATGTTGACCTCTATGGCAGATATATAGTGGGAGGACTATGTGAAATATTGACCTCTTTGGCAGATATATAGTGGGAGGACTATGTGAAATATTGACCTCTTTGGCAGATATATAGTGGGAGGACTATGTGAAATATTGACCTCTTTGGCAGATATATAGTGGGAGGACTATGTGAAATGTTGACCTCTATGGCAGATATATAGTGGGAGGACTATGTGAAATATTGACCTCTTTGGCAGATATATAGTGGGAGGACTATGTGAAATATTGACCTCTATGGCAGATATATAGTGGGAGGACTATGTGAAATATTGACCTCTTTGGCAGATATATAGTGGGAGGACTATGTGAAATGTTGACCTCTAGGCAGATATATAGTGGGAGGACTATGTGAAATATTGACCTCTTTGGCAGATATATAGTGGGAGGACTATGTGAAATATTGACCTCTTTGGCAGATATATTGTGGGAGGACTATGTGAAATATTGACCTCTATGGCAGATATATAGTGGGAGGACTATGTGAAATATTGACCTCTATAGCAGATATATTGTGGGAGGACTATGTGAAATATTGACCTCTATGGCAGATATTTTATAGGAGGGCTATGTGAAATATTGACCTCTATAGCAGATATATAGTGGGAGGACTATGTGAAATTGTCACGTTCTGACCTTTATTTCCTTTGTTTTGTCATTATTTAGTATGGTCAGGGCGTGAGTTGGGGTGGGCAGTCTATGTTTGTTTTTCTATGATTTGGGTATTTCTATGTTTGACCTCTAGTATATAGTATGGTTCTCAATCAGAGGCAGGTGTCATTAGTTGTCTCTGATTGAGAATCATACTTAGGTAGCCTGGGTTTCACTGTGTCTTTGTGGGTGATTGTTCCTGTCTCTGTCTTTGCACCAGATAGGACTGTTTTGGGTTTTCACGGTTCTTGTTTTTGTTAGTTTGTTCATGTGAAGTGATTTATTAAAACATGAATCAAAACAACCACGCTGCGCTTTGGTCCGCCTCTCTGTCAATGGAAGAAATCCCTTACAGAAATATTGACCTCTATGGCAGATATATAGTGGGAGGACTACGTGAAATATTGACCTCTATAGCAGATATATAGTGGGAGGACTATGTGAAATGTTGACCTCTATAGCAGATATATAGTGGGAGGACTATGTGAAATATTGACCTCTATAGCAGATATATAGTGAGAGGACTATGTGAAATATTGACATCCGTGGCAGATATATAGTGGGAGGACTATGTGAAATATTGACCTCTATAGCAGATATATAGTGGGAGGACTATGTGAAATATTGACATCCGTGGCAGATATATAGTGGGAGGACTATGTGAAATATTGACCTCTATAGCAGATATATAGACTATGTGAAATATTGACCTCTATAGCAGATATATAGTGGGAGGACTATGTGAAATATTGACCTCTATAGCAGATATATAGTGGGAGGACTATGTGAAATATTGACCTCCATGGCAGATATATTGTGAAAGGGAAAGGAAAGGGGATACCTAGTCAGTTGTCCAACTGATCGTATTCAACTGAGATGTCTCTTCCGCATTTTGTCACGCCTTGGTCTTAGTATTTTGTGTTTTCTTTATTATTTGTTCAGGCCAGGGTGTGACATGGGTTTATTGTGTTGTCGTATTGGGGTTTTTGTAGGCATTGGGATTGTGGCTGAGTAGGGGTGTCTAGAATTGGCTTGGCTGCCTGAGGTCGGTTCTCAATCAGAGTCAGGTGATTCTCGTTGTCTCTGATTGGGAACCATATTTAGGTAGCCTGGGTTTCACTGTGTGGTGATTGTTCCTGTCTCTGTGTTTGTTTGCACCAGATTAGGCTCAGTCACTTTGGTTTTTCTTTTTTCCTTGTTTTGGAAGAGAAGAGAACGAGCGCCATTCTCCTTGCGGAGATGGTGCTAAATCCATCAACACGGTCGGTCCCTGGGATTGGGCTGGCCAACACGATTCTGTTTGCTTGGAAGGAAAAGGAGTTGGAGCCTTTCGGACGGGGAAACTTTTGGAAGGATAATATTGATGGGGATTCTAAAGCTGACGGTGAAGGAAGTGTTTTGTTTCCAAGGCAACTCGTTGGAGGGAGCATACGACGTGGCACTATATACAGAGGAGAAACACGATGATATCCTGAGAAGGGCAAGAGCAGTGACAGGTGAGAGGCCGATGAGCCACTATGAAATAACAAGCCTGTCGAAGAACAACTTTAGGGTTGTAACTGTCAACATTTACAACCCATACGTTAAGGACGAAGAGGTGAGGGCCTTTTTGGGGAGATACATGGATAACGTCTCCTCAGCAAGGCACCTCAAAGACTCTCTTGGGTTTTGGAATGGGAGGAGAGGCTTCCAGGCCCTTCTCAGGGAGGACCCAAAGGGACATGGTGGCGACCTCCATCCTCCTGCTATGTTCTCCCTAGGGGCTGACAGGGGACGTTGTATTATGCACGTCAGAGGGGAAGGACACATATTCGCCTCGTGCAGCACAAGAAAATGCAGATTTTGTGGATCTGAGGAACACGAGGCGAGGGATTGTGACAAGCCTGACCAGACACCTGTACAGGTCCAGAGGCCTCATGTAAGGCCAGAGGGTAAGGCCGCAAGGAAGGAGGAGGAGCCAGAAGCGGCGGATGGAAGAGAGAAGGAAACAGAAGGCACGGGAGTAGGAGAACCAGGAAAAGCGGCGGAAGAAGGCAACCGAGTGGAGGAGCATGAGAGAGAAGAAAGCGAGGGGAGGAGTGGTGGAGAAGGAGACGGTGGAAGAGCAAGTGGACTGGGGGAAAGTGCCATGGTGGAAGAGATGAGGGGTATGGTGGAGGAGCTGGCGGGGGGGAGGGTGGTATCTCTCCACTGCCGCCATCACCAAAGAAGAGAATGAAGAGGAGGGTGCGATTGGCCGACAGTGAGAGGGAGGGATGGCCAAGAGAGTGATGGGGGTGGGAGAAACCTCTGGGTTGCTGCTGGTTTCCCCAGGCCCTCAACTTCTGTTGGGTGGGGACACACCTAACAAGACTCAGGACTGGGTACAGGAGGAGGTGGGGAGTTTTTTGTTTGGGGACTCAGCCTCCCGATTTTTTCCAAACCAGCTGCAGCACTGGGGAGGGGGAGGTGTGTGGGGGTAGACCCAGGGTGCAGGGCACCCCGGAGCCAAACACTAATCCTGCATCCTGGGTTGATGAGATGGAGGAAGAAGGGGGATGTCAGGAATACGGATGGTGTTCTCACCGGTAGATATGGAGCAGGGGAGCATCGGGTGAGTCTCTGGGTTTTTTTTTTTCTGTCTGGATTTAGAATTTGAGTGTATTACATGTTTTTATTTTATTCTTTCATGGGGTCTAATTTTACTTTTGTTAGTTTAAATGTAAGGGGTTTAAGGGATTTTGTTAAGAGGAGGGCGGTTTTTAGTTATTTGGAGGGTGTGGGGTTTGATTTTTGTTTTTTACAGGAGGTTCACCTGAGGGATGGAGGGATGTTAGTAGGTTTAAGAGGGAGTGGGACAAGGGGGAGTCGTTTGGGGTGTTGGGGCGGTGCACTCATCGGGGGTAGGGATTTTGTGTGGGCACAGGGAGGTAAAAGTGGAGGATTCTTTTGTGGTAATGCAGGGAGGGTTATAGGGGTGGATGTCACGATAAGGGATTGTAAATTTAGATTAGTGGTGGTGTATGGGCCACAGGTGGTGGCAGACAGGAGGGAGATGGTGGACTGTCTGACGCCCTGTGTGTCACAAATAGGAAATTAGTGATAGGGGGATTTTAATACAGATTTAGGAATAGGGAGGGATAGCAGTGCAGGCGCCATTGCTGGGCTAATGGCTTGCCATGGTCTGGTAGATGGTGGTCTGCACACTACTCCGAAAATGGCCGGTCCTACATGGCGCAACTCCAGGGGTTGAGCGAAGGCTTGACTATATTTTTGTACCCAGGTCTTTGGGTAGGTAAGTTGTCTGGGCGGCTGTTGCCTGTTTTCTTTTCGGATCACGACGGGGTGCTCCTGCAGGTGGGGTCGCCAGTCTGCCTCTTTGGTAGAGGGGTACTGGAAGTTAGATCGGGATGTGCTGGAGGAGCAGGCTTTTGTTGACGGGTTTTATGCTTTCTTTTGGAGGCTTGAAGGCCTCCGGTCCATGTGCGAGGGGGTGTTAGAGTGGTGGGAATTAGTTAAGGTGAGGATTAGGGCTTTTATAATAGGGTATTGCAAGAGGGAAAAAAAGGGAGGAGAGGAGGGAGGTGGATCGTATCCAGAGGTTAATTGAACTCGAATACAAGGCAGGCAACCTCGGCGGGTCGTTTGACTGGGAGAGATCTGCAACCCTAAAGGCGCAGCTCAGGGAGTTGCAGGAGCGGAAGGCTCGAGCTTTCCTGGAACGTGCGCATAGTGGCTTTCTAGAACATAATGAGACTTGTTCTGCTATGTTCTTTAAGTCGGTTAGGGCCAGACAGAGTAGGAAGGTAATGCATGGCGTTAGGGAAGAAAATGGTAGTATAGTTAGAGAACCAGAGGATATGGTCAGGGTGACAACTGATCATTTCCAAGGTTTATTTAAGGAAAGGTAAATAGATGTAGAGCAGGGAAATGTGTTTCTAGAACACTTGTCCAGGCGGTTGCCGGAGGACATTAGAGAAGTGATGGAGGCCCAGATTTCACTAGAAGAGGTTGAGAGCGCTCTTAGGAGGATGGGAAAAGGGAAGGTGCCTGGGATGGATGGGCTGCCGGCTGAGTTTTATCTCAAGTTTTGGGGTATACTTGGACCAGTGGTCCTCGAAGTCTTGAAGGCCATCCTTGAGACAGGGGTCCCGGGGATCAATGGCTGTTGGTGTGCTGTCACTTTTATATAAGAAGGGGGAAGTAACAGACCTTGGCAACTGGCGGCCGTTGACCATGCTGTGTGTAGATTACAAGCTACTTGCAAAGGTTTTAGCAGACCGGTTGCGCACAGCCCTTCCCTACGTCGTCCATGAGGATCAGACATGCGGGGTAGAGGGCCGCTCTATTAGATGGAACCTACAGTTAATCAGGGACTCCATCGCTTGGGTTGAAGACAGAGGACTGCCTTTAATGGTAGCAGCGCTAGATCAGGCGAAAGCCTTTGATCGCGTGAATAGATCCTTTTTATTCAGAGTGTTAGGTCGATTAGGATTTGGGGAGAAGTTCATAGGATGGATTCGTACATTATATGTCGGAGCAGGGTGCCGAGTTAGTGTAAATAGTCACTTGGGTGACGTTTTTGATCTGTCGTCTGGGGTCAGGCAGGGGTGCCCACTCTCGGCTCTCCTCTTCGTTCTGTACATGGAGCCTCTGGGGGCTGCCATTAGGGCAGACACAAAGGGTGGAAGGCTTGTTGATCCCTGGAAGTGGTGGGTTGCGTGTTAAGATGACGCAGTATGCCGACGACACTTCCTTGCTGCTGTGCAAGGACTCGTGCCTGACAAGGTCCCTTGCCATCTTTGGGGATTTCACCCGAGCGTCGGGATCAGTTCTGAACCATGCAAAGTCTTCCGTCAAGTTTTTCGGAAGATGGCATGGTAGAACGGATGTGCCTGGGGGTTATCTCTCTGTGAGGGGCCCTGAGGATTCTCGGGTCCATTTTGAGACCTCCTGCTCAGCGACGCTGAACTGGAACATGCGTATCGCAGTGGTACAGAGGAAGCTAGCAATGTGGAAGGCTAGGTATTTGTCTTTTATGGGCAAAGTCCTGGTCCTAAAGGTGGATGTGTTGCCGTCTCTTTTGTATTTGGCGTACATCTACCCATTGCCGGCTTGTCTGAGGAGGCCTCTAGTGAGGCTTGTGTTTTAGTTCATGTGGAGTGGCAGGTGCGAGTGGGTCGCCAGGGCACGCATGATCTGTCCCATTGGGGAGGGAGGTAGGGGGGTACCACATTTCCCTCTCAAGCTGGACACAATTTTTGTTTCTTTCTTGTTAACGGAGCTTGCTCATCCAGTGATACACCCATCCGGTTACCTCCTGCGGGTGTTCTTCTCGTATCAGGCGAGAAGCGTAATGGTGTGGTCTAACACGGGTTCTCGGGCGGAACAGCTGCCGTGGCACTTTGGTCATGCGGCCAAGTGGCTGTGTGCGCACCCTGAGGTTGAAGTTGCCCGAGTAGGTTTAGATCACAGGCACCTGTACGAGGAGGTCAGAAAGGCAGGGAGTCCGTCACCTGTAGTCGGCATCTCGGAAGTGGTCTGGGAGGGAGTGCAGGCGCGGGGTCTGGACAACAGGCTCAAGGACCTGAATTGGTTGAGCCTCCATAAGTGCTTGCCGGTATGTTCCATCATGTACCGGTATAGTTTGGTGCAATCCCCCACCTGTCCAAGATCCTCTTGTGGCAGGGAGGAGACTGTGCGCCATGTCTTTTGGGACTGTGCCTTTGCCGGAGTAGTATGGGCTAGGGCACGGGTGTTGTTAGGTTTGGTAAGGGAGGGATTTTGTATTGACGTGGGCCAGGTTAGAGAGAGGTGTAGGGAGAGCGAGAGGGACGGATAGGGACAGGTTTCTGCTCTGGCTTCTCATGAGTCTCTTTAAACGGGGGGCTGTGGGAAGCCAGGCAGAACATGGTGAAGACAGGGAGAGATTGGGGGTGGAAGGGATAGTGAGGAGGGTGGAATGAGATTTGAGGGGAGGATGAAGAGGAGGAGAGGAAGTGGGGGCAGCATGCTGCTCGGGAGAGGTGGAAGGGGGTTTAGGGCTGGGTGTCATTTAGATTTGTAAGGGGATAGATTAGGGACGGGGAGATAGGGAAAGGTATTTTGTAGGGTGACGGGGAGGGAAGATGCTCCCCTGAGGTCTTGTTTGGGGTTTATGTTTAGTTAAATTATTTAAATTAAAATACCATTATTTGAGTATGTATGAAAATTATGAGTTGTAAAGAATGAATGGTATTGAAGATAATAAATTATTTTTTATTTAAAAAAAAGATAACCTATACAGCCTTTCGCGTTTCGTTTGTTGTTTTTTGGATATATATTAGTTATTTCATGTATCGTCGTTTCTTCATTAAAGAACATGAGTAACCACCACGCTGCATTTTGGTCCGACTCTCCTTCAACAGACGAACGCCGTTACAGAATCACCCACCACACCCGGACCAAGCGGCGTGGTAACAGGCAGCGACAGCAGGAGCAGCGAAAGGAGGAATGGACATGGGAAGACGTGTTGGATGGCAAAGGTTGTTACACTTGGGAGGAGATACTGGCCGGAAGAGATCGCCTCCCATGGGAACAGGTGGAGGAACTTAGGAGAGCAGAGGCAGCCGGAGAGAGGAGCCGACGATACGAGGGAACACGGTTGGCAAGGAAGCCCGAAAAGCAGCCCCAAAAATGTATTGGGGGCTCAGGGAGAGTGTGGCAGAGTCAGGAGACAGACCTGAGCCAACTCCCCTGTTAATCGTGAGGAGCAGCGATCAAAGGACTTCTGGACTTGGGAAGAGATATTGGACGGAAAAGGACCATGGGCACAGCCTGGTGAATATCGACGCCCCAAAGAAGAACTGGAGGCGGCGAAAGCGGAGAGGCGCTGGTATGAGGAGGCAGCACGGCGACGCGGATGGAAGCCTGAGAGTCAGCCCCAAAAAATTATTTGGGGGGGCTCACAGGGAGTATGGCGATGCCAGGTAGGAGACCTGCGCAAACTCCCTGTGCTTACCGGGGGGCTAGAGAGACCGGGCAGGCAATGTGTTATGCTATGGAGCGCACGGTGTCTCCAGTGCGGGTGCATAGCCCGGTGCGGTACATACCAGCTCTTCGTATTAGCCGGGCTAGAGTGGGCATCGAGCCAGGTAAGGTTGGGCAGGCTCGGTGCTCAAGAGCTCCAGTGCGCCTGCACGGTCCGGTCTATCCAGAGCCACCTCCACACACCAGTCCTCCGGTGGCAGCTACCCGCACCAGGCTTCCTGTGCGTGTCCTCGATCCAGTACCACCAGTTCCAGCACCACGCACCAGGCCTTCAGTGCGCCTCGCCTCTCCAGCGCTATCAGAGCCTTCCTTCTCTCTAGCGCTGTCGGAGCCTCCCGCCTGTTCAGCGCAGCCAGAGCCTTCCTCCTCTACAGCGCTGCCGGAGCCTCCCGCCTGTTCAGCGCAGCCAGAGCTGCCAGCCTGCATGGAGCAGCCAGAGCTGTCAGTCTGCATGGAGCAGCCAGAGCTGCCAGGTTGCATGGAGCAGCCAGAGCTGTCAGTCTGCATAGAGAGCCAGTCTGCACAGAGCTGCCAGTCTGCATAGAGCTGCCAGTCTGCATAGAGCTGCCAGTCTGCATAGAGCTGCCAGTCTGCATAGAGCTGCCAGTCTGCATAGAGCAGCCAGAGCTGTCAGTCTGCATCTGCAGAGCAGCCAGAGCTGTCAGTCTGCATGGAGCTGCCAGTCTGCATGGAGCAGCCAGAGCTGCCAGTCTGCATGGAGCAGCCAGAGCAGCCAGTCTACATGGAGCAGCCAGAGCAGCCAGATCTGCCAGTCAGCCAGACTCTTCCAGATCTACCAGTTAACCAGAATCTTCCAGATCTGCCAGTCAACCAGACTCTTCCAGATCTGCCAGTCAAACAGGATCTGCCGGAACCAACTACCTGCCTGAGATTCCTCTCAGTGCTGAGCTTCCTCTCAGTGCTGAGCTTCCTCTCAGTGCTGGGTTTCCACTCAGTGCTGAGCTGCCCCTCAGTCCCGAGCTTCCCCTCAGTCCCGAGTTTCCCCTCAGTCCCGAGTTTCCCCTCAGTCCCGAGCTTCCCCTCAGTCCCGAGCTTCCCCTCAGTCCCGAGCTTCCCCTCAGTCCCGAGCTTCCCCTCAGTCCCGAGCTTCCCCTCAGTCCCGAGCTTCCCCTCAGTCCCGAGCTACCCTCAGTCCGAGCTTCCCTCAGTCCCGAGCTACCCCTCAGTCCCGAGCTACCCCTCAGTCCTGAGCTGCCCCTCAGTCCCGAGCTGCCCCTCAGTCACGAGCTGCCCCTCAGTCCAGTGGGGTTCTGGGTGAGGACTACTAGGCCATGGTCGGCGGCGAGGGTGGACTATCCCAGGACGCAAGGGGGAGGAACTAAGACATTAATGGAGTGGGGTCCACGTCCCGAGCCGGAGCCGCCATCATGGACAGACGCCCACCCGGACCCTCCCTATGGTTTTGTGGTGCGTCCGGGAGTCCGCACCTTAGGGGGGTGGTTCTGTCACGCCTTGGTCTTACTATTTTGTGTTTTCTTTATTATTTGTTCAGGCCAGGGTGTGACATGGGTTTATTGTGTTGTCGTATTGGGGTTTTTGTAGGTATTGGGATTGTGGCTGAGTAGGGGTGTCTAGAATTGGCTTGGCTGCCTGAGGCGGTTCTCAATCAGAGTCAGGTGATTCTCGTTGTCTCTGATTGGGAATCATATTTAGGTAGCCTGGGTTTCACTGTGTATTTTGTGGGTGATTGTTCCTGTCTTTGTGTTAGTTAGCACTAGATAGGCTGTATAGGTTTTCGCGTTTCGTTTTGTTGTTTTTTGTATATATATAGTTATTTCATGTATCGTCGTTTCTTCATTAAAGAACATGAGTAACCACCACGCTGCATTTTGGTCCGCTTCTCCTTCAACAGACGAACGCCGTTACACATTTAACTCAACCCCTCTAAAATGTTGAGCTCTACAACAGATATTTTGTGGGAGGGAAAGGTGAAATGTTGACCTCTTTGACAGATATATTGTGTGAGAACTATGTGAAATGTTGACCTCCATGGCAGATATATTGTGGGAGATCTATGATGTGAAAATTCTGGATAATTTGAAGAACATCTATACATCTTTATCCAACCAACCTTGCGAACATTTGGGGAGAGTATTGATAAACGTAAAGAAACTGATTTAATTTGTAACCTTGAAGAAGACACACTGCTGTTCACAAGGCCTGTAGTTTTTATAGTATCAGATTAACACTCTGGTCTCTTCTTTGTCTTGTGTTATTGGTTGTCAATAAACAAAACAGACAAATAAGTAATTACTCACCTGATCCTGATCATCCATTATCCAAGATGGAGAGTCATGAATAATGATCATGTAAAACAGAAAGCATTAATTATTATTGTTCATTGAATTTCTGTCTCATTACATAATTTAATAAAATACCACACATCATATTGGAATGACTGTTCATCACATTTACTACTAATGTACATCTAGGGAAAGAGATGTAAGCAGCACTATTATGTGAGCAGTCAGAGAATGACTGAATGCTTCATACTAGGACATCAAACTGAATTCAAGCTGATTCTATTTTCATTCTGGAGTGTGAAATATTGACCTCTATGGCAGATATATAGTGGGAGGACTATGTGAAATATTGACCTCTATGGCAGGTATATAGTGGGAGGACTATGTGAAATATTGACCTCTATAGCAGATATATAATGGGAGAACTAAGTGAAATATTGACCTCTTTGGCAGATATATAGTGGGAGGACTATGTGAAATATTGACCTCTATAGCAGATATATTGTGGGAGGACTATGTGAAATATTGACCTCTATGGCAGATATATAGTGGGAGGACTATGTGAAATTGTCACGTTCTGACCTTTATTTCCTTTGTTTTGTCATTATTTAGTATGGTCAGGGCGTGAGTTGGGGTGGGCAGTCTATGTTTGTTTTTCTATGATTTGGGTATTTCTATGTTTCTGCCTAGTATGGTTCTCAATCAGAGGCAGGTGTCATTAGTTGTCTCTGATTGAGAATCATACTTAGGTAGCCTGGGTTTCACTGTGTCTTTGTGGGTGATTGTTCCTGTCTCTGTCTTTGCACCAGATAGGACTGTTTTGGGTTTTCACGGTTCTTGTTTTTGTTAGTTTGTTCATGTGAAGTGATTTATTAAAACATGAATCAAAACAACCACGCTGCGCTTTGGTCCGCCTCTCCGTCAATGGAAGAAATCCCTTACAGAAATGTTGATCTCTACGGCAGATATATTGTGGGAGGACTACGTGAAATATTGACCTCAATGGCAGATATATAGTGGGAGAACTATGTGAAATATTGACCTCTATAGCAGATATATAGTGGGAGGACTATGTGAAATATTGACCTCTATAGCAGATATATAGTGGGAGGACTATGTTAAATATTGACCTCTATAGCAGATATATAGTGGGAGGACTATGTGAAATATTGACCTCTATAGCAGATATATAGTGGGAGGACTATGTTAAATATTGACCTCTATAGCAGATATATTGTGGGAGGACTATGTGAAATATTGACCTCTATAGCAGATATATAGTGAGAGGACTATGTGAAATATTGACATCCGTGGCAGATATATAGTGGGAGGACTATGTGAAATATTGACCTCTATAGCAGATATATAGTGGGAGGACTATGTGAAATATTGACCTCCATGGCAGATATATAGTGGGAGGACTATGTGAAATATTGACCTCTATAGCAGATATATAGTGGGAGGACTATGTGAAATATTGACCTCCATGGCAGATATATTGTGAAAGGGAAAGGAAAGGGGATACCTAGTCAGTTGTCCAACTGATCGTATTCAACTGAGATGTCTCTTCCGCATTTTGTCACGCCTTGGTCTTAGTATTTTGTGTTTTCTTTATTATTTGTTCAGGCCAGGGTGTGACATGGGTTTATTGTGTTGTCGTATTGGGGTTTTTGTAGGCATTGGGATTGTGGCTGAGTAGGGGTGTCTAGAATTGGCTTGGCTGCCTGAGGTCGGTTCTCAATCAGAGTCAGGTGATTCTCGTTGTCTCTGATTGGGAACCATATTTAGGTAGCCTGGGTTTCACTGTGTATTTTGTGGGTGATTGTTCCTATCTCTGTGTTTGTTTGCACCAGATTAGGCTCAGTCACTTTGGTTTTTCTTTTTTCCTTGTTTTGGAAGAGAAGAGAACGAGCGCCATTCTCCTTGCGGAGATGGTGCTAAATCCATCAACACGGTCGGTCCCTGGGATTGGGCTGGCCAACACGATTCGGTTTGCTTGGAAGGAAAAGGAGTTGGAGCCTTTCGGACGGGAAACTTTTGGAAGGATAATATTGATGGGGATTCTAAAGCTGACGGTGAAGGAAGTGTTTTGTTTCCAAGGCAACTCGTTGGAGGGAGCATACGACGTGGCACTATATACAGAGGAGAAACACGATGATATCCTGAGAAGGGCAAGAGCAGTGACAGGTGAGAGGCCGATGAGCCACTATGAAATAACAAGCCTGTCGAAGAACAACTTTAGGGTTGTAACTGTCAACATTTACAACCCATACGTTAAGGACGAAGAGGTGAGGGCCTTTTTGGGGAGATACATGGATAACGTCTCCTCAGCAAGGCACCTCAAAGACTCTCTTGGGTTTTGGAATGGGAGGAGAGGATTCCAGGCCCTCCTCAGAGAGGACCCAAAGGGACATGGTGGCTACCTCCATCCTCCTGCTATGTTCTCCCTAGGGGCTGACAGGGGGACGTTGTATTATGCACGTCAGCCCCCATTTTGCAGGCGCTGTATGGCCTACGGACACATATTCGCCTCGTGCAGCACAAGAAAATGCAGATTTTGTGGATCTGAGGAACACGAGGCGAGGATTGTGACAAGCCTAAGACGTGCCACGGGTGTGGCTCGTCAGCACACCTGTGGCGGGGGTGCCCGGCTCGTCAGAGGTCATATGCGCCTGCGGCTCGGGGGGGCAGGAAGCACGCCTCATGACCAGAGTACAGGTCCAGAGGGTAAGGCCGCAAGGAAGGAGGAGGAGCCAGAAGCGGCGGATGGAAGAGAGAAGGAAACAGAAGGCACGGGAGTAGGAGAACCAGGAAAAGCGGCGGAAGAAGGCAACCGAGTGGAGGAGCATGAGAGAGAAGAAAGCGAGGGAGGAGTGGTGGAGAAGGAGACGGTGGAAGAGCAAGTGGACTGGGGGAAAGTGCCATGGTGGAAGAGATGAGGGGTATGGTGGAGGAGCTGGCGGGGGGAGGGTGGTATCTCTCCACTGCCGCCATCACCAAAGAAGAGAATGAAGAGGAGGGTGCGATTGGCCGACAGTGAGAGGGAGGGGATGGCCAAGAGAGTGATGGGGGTGGGAGAAACCTCTGGGTTGCTGCTGGTTTCCCCAGGCCCTCAACTTCTGTTGGGTGGGGACACACCTAACAAGACTCAGGACTGGGTACAGGAGGAGGTGGGGAGTTTTTTGTTTGGGGACTCAGCCTCCCCGATTTTTTTCCAAACCAGCTGCAGCACTGGGGAGGGGGAGGTGTGTGGGGGTAGACCCAGGGTGCAGGGCACCCCGGAGCCAAACACTAATCCTGCATCCTGGGTTGGTGAGATGGAGGAAGAAGGGGGGATGTCAGGAATACGAATGGTGTTCTCACCGGTAGATATGGAGCAGGGGAGCATCGGGTGAGTCTCCTGGTTTTTTTTTTCTGTCTGGATTTAGAATTTGAGTGTATTACATGTTTTTATTTTATTCTTTCATGGGGTCTAATTTTACTTTTGTTAGTTTAAATGTAAGGGGTTTAAGGGATTTTGTTAAGAGGAGGGCGGTTTTTAGTTATTTGGAGGGTGTGGGGTTTGATTTTTGTTTTTTACAGGAGGTTCACCTGAGGGATGGAGGGGATGTTAGTAGGTTTAAGAGGGAGTGGGACAAGGGGGAGTCGTTTTGGGGTGTTGGGGCGGTGCACTCATCGGGGGTAGGGATTTTGTGTGGGCACAGGGAGGTAAAAGTGGAGGATTCTTTTGTGGTAATGCAGGGGAGGGTTATAGGGGTGGATGTCACGATAAGGGATTGTAAATTTAGATTAGTGGTGGTGTATGGGCCACAGGTGGTGGCAGACAGGAGGGAGATGGTGGACTGTCTGACGCCCTGTGTGTCACAAATAGGAAATTAGTGATAGGGGGATTTTAATACAGATTTAGGAATAGGGAGGGATAGCAGTGCAGGCGCCATTGCTGGGCTAATGGCTTGCCATGGTCTGGTAGATGGTGGTCTGCACACTACTCCGAAAATGGCCGGTCCTACATGGCGCAACTCCAGGGGGTTGAGCGAAGGCTTGACTATATTTTTGTACCCAGGTCTTTGGGTAGGTAAGTTGTCTGGGCGGCTGTTGCCTGTTTTCTTTCGGATCACGACGGGGTGCTCCTGCAGGTGGGGTCGCCAGTCTGCCTCTTTGGTAGGGGGTACTGGAAGTTAGATCGGGATGTGCTGGAGGAGCAGGCTTTTGTTGACGGGTTTTATGGTTTCTTTTGAGGCTTGAAGGCCTCCGGTCCATGTGGGAGGGGGTGTTAGAGTGGTGGGAATTAGTTAAGGTGAGGATTAGGGCTTTTATAATAGGGTATTGCAAGAGGGAAAAAAAGGAGGAGAGGAGGGAGGTGGATCGTATCCAAAGGTTAATTGAACTCGAATACGAGGCAGGCAACCTCGGCAGGTCGTTTGACTGGGAGAGATCTGCAACCCTAAAGGCGCAGCTCAGGGAGTTGCAGGAGCGGAAGGCTCGAGCTTTCCTGGAACGTGCGCATAGTGGCTTTCTAGAACATAATGAGACTTGTTCTGCTATGTTCTTTAAGTCGGTTAGGGCCAGACAGAGTAGGAAGGTAATGCATGGCGTTAGGGAAGAAAATGGTAGTATAGTTAGAGAACCAGACGATATGGTCAGGGTGACAACTGATCATTTCCAAGGTTTATTTAAGGAAAGGTAAATAGATGTAGAGCAGGGAAATGTGTTTCTAGAACACTTGTCCAGGCGGTTGCCGGAGGACATTAGAGAAGTGATGGAGGCCCAGATTTCACTAGAAGAGGTTGAGAGCGCTCTTAGGAGGATGGGAAAAGGGAAGGTGCCTGGGATGGATGGGCTGCCGGCTGAGTTTTATCTCAAGTTTTGGGGTATACTTGGACCAGTGGTCCTCGAAGTCTTGAAGGCCATCCTTGAGACAGGGGTCCCGGGGGGATCAATGGCTGTTGGTGTGCTGTCACTTTTATATAAGAAGGGGGAAGTAACAGACCTTGGCAACTGGCGGCCGTTGACCATGCTGTGTGTAGATTACAAGCTACTTGCAAAGGTTTTAGCAGACCGGTTGCGCACAGCCCTTCCCTACGTCGTCCATGAGGATCAGACATGCGGGGTAGAGGGCCGCTCTATTAGATGGAACCTACAGTTAATCAGGGACTCCATCGCTTGGGTTGAAGACAGAGGACTGCCTTTAATGGTAGCAGCGCTAGATCAGGCGAAAGCCTTTGATCGCGTGAATAGATCCTTTTTATTCAGAGTGTTAGGTCGATTAGGATTTGGGGAGAAGTTCATAGGATGGATTCGTACATTATATGTCGGAGCAGGGTGCCGAGTTAGTGTAAATAGTCACTTGGGTGACGTTTTGATCTGTCGTCTGGGGTCAGGCAGGGGTGCCCACTCTCGGCTCTCCTCTTCGTTCTGTACATGGAGCCTCTGGGGCTGCCATTAGGGCAGACACAAAGGGTGGAAGGCTTGTTGATCCCTGGAAGTGGTGGGTTGCGTGTTAAGATGACGCAGTATGCCGACGACACTTCCTTGCTGCTGTGCAAGGACTCGTGCCTGACAAGGTCCCTTGCCATCTTTGGGGATTTCACCCGAGCGTCGGGATCAGTTCTGAACCATGCAAAGTCTTCCGTCAAGTTTTTCGGAAGATGGCATGGTAGAACGGATGTGCCTGGGGGTTATCTCTCTGTGAGGGGGCCCTGAGGATTCTCGGGTCCATTTTGAGACCTCCTGCTCAGCGACGCTGAACTGGAACATGCGTATCGCAGTGGTACAGAGGAAGCTAGCAATGTGGAAGGCTAGGTATTTGTCTTTTATGGGCAAAGTCCTGGTCCTAAAGGTGGATGTGTTGCCGTCTCTTTTGTATTTGGCGTACATCTACCCATTGCCGGCTTGTCTGAGGAGGCCTCTAGTGAGGCTTGTGTTTCAGTTCATGTGGAGTGGCAGGTGCGAGTGGGTCGCCAGGGCACGCATGATCTGTCCCATTGGGGAGGGAGGTAGGGGGGTACCACATTTCCCTCTCAAGCTGGACACAATTTTTGTTTCTTTCTTGTTAACGGAGCTTGCTCATCCAGTGATACACCCATCCGGTTACCTCCTGCGGGTGTTCTTCTCGTATCAGGCGAGAAGCGTAATGGTGTGGTCTAACACGGGTTCTCGGGCGGAACAGCTGCCGTGGCACTTTGGTCATGCGGCCAAGTGGCTGTGTGCGCACCCTGAGGTTGAAGTTGCCCGAGTAGGTTTAGATCACAGGCACCTGTACGAGGAGGTCAGAAAGGCAGGGAGTCCGTCACCTGTAGTCGGCATCTCGGAAGTGGTCTGGGAGGGAGTGCAGGCGCGGGGTCTGGACAACAGGCTCAAGGACCTGAATTGGTTGAGCCTCCATAAGTGCTTGCCGGTATGTTCCATCATGTACCGGTATAGTTTGGTGCAATCCCCCACCTGTCCAAGATCCTCTTGTGGCATGGAGGAGACTGTGCGCCATGTCTTTTGGGACTGTGCCTTTGCCGGAGTAGTATGGGCTAGGGCACGGGTGTTGTTAGGTTTGGTAAGGGGGATTTTGTATTGACGTGGGCCAGGTTAGAGAGAGGTGTAGGGAGAGCGAGAGGGACGGATAGGGACAGGTTTCTGCTCTGGCTTCTCATGAGTCTCTTTAAACGGGGGCTGTGGGAAGCCAGGCAGAACATGGTGAAGACAGGGAGAGATTGGGGGGTGGAAGGGATAGTGAGGAGGGTGGAATGAGATTTGAGGGGGAGGATGAAGAGGGAGGAGAGGAAGTGGGGGCAGCATGCTGCTCGGGAGAGGTGGAAGGGGGGTTTAGGGCTGGGTGTCATTTAGATTTGTAAGGGGATAGATTAGGGACGGGGAGATAGGGAAAGGTATTTTGTAGGGTGACGGGGAGGGAAGATGCTCCCCTGAGGTCTTGTTTGGGGTTTATGTTTAGTTAAATTATTTAAATTAAAATACCATTATTTGAGTATGTATGAAAATTATGAGTTGTAAAGAATGAATGGTATTGAAGATAATAAATTATTTTTTATTTAAAAAAAAGATAACCTATACAGCCTTTCGCGTTTCGTTTGTTGTTTTTGGATATATATTAGTTATTTCATGTATCGTCGTTTCTTCATTAAAGAACATGAGTAACCACCACGCTGCATTTTGGTCCGACTCTCCTTCAACAGACGAACGCCGTTACAGAATCACCCACCACACCCGGACCAAGCGGCGTGGTAACAGGCAGCGACAGCAGGAGCAGCGAAAGGAGGAATGGACATGGGAAGACGTGTTGGATGGCAAAGGTTGTTACACTTGGGAGGAGATACTGGCCGGAAGAGATCGCCTCCCATGGGAACAGGTGGAGGAACTTAGGAGAGCAGAGGCAGCCGGAGAGAGGAGCCGACGATACGAGGGAACACGGTTGGCAAGGAAGCCCGAAAAGCAGCCCCAAAATGTATTGGGGGCTCAGGAGAGTGTGGCAGAGTCAGGAGACAGACCTGAGCCAACTCCCCTGTTAATCGTGAGGAGCAGCGATCAAAGGACTTCTGGACTTGGGAAGAGATATTGGACGGAAAAGGACCATGGGCACAGCCTGGTGAATATCGACGCCCCAAAGAAGAACTGGAGGCGGCGAAAGCGGAGAGGCGCTGGTATGAGGAGGCAGCACGGCGACGCGGATGGAAGCCTGAGAGTCAGCCCCAAAAAATTATTTGGGGGGGCTCACAGGGAGTATGGCGATGCCAGGTAGGAGACCTGCGCAAACTCCCTGTGCTTACCGGGGGGCTAGAGAGACCGGGCAGGCAATGTGTTATGCTATGGAGCGCACGGTGTCTCCAGTGCGGGTGCATAGCCCGGTGCGGTACATACCAGCTCTTCGTATTAGCCGGGCTAGAGTGGGCATCGAGCCAGGTAAGGTTGGGCAGGCTCGGTGCTCAAGAGCTCCAGTGCGCCTGCACGGTCCGGTCTATCCAGAGCCACCTCCACACACCAGTCCTCCGGTGGCAGCTACCCGCACCAGGCTTCCTGTGCGTGTCCTCGATCCAGTACCACCAGTTCCAGCACCACGCACCAGGCCTTCAGTGCGCCTCGCCTCCAGCTATCAGAGCCTTCCTTCTCTCTAGCGCTGTCGGAGCCTCCCGCCTGTTCAGCGCAGCCAGAGCCTTCCTCCTCTACAGCGCTGCCGGAGCCTCCCGCCTGTTCAGCGCAGCCAGAGCTGCCAGCCTGCATGGAGCAGCCAGAGCTGTCATTCTGCATGGAGCAGCCAGAGCTGCCAGGTTGCATGGAGCAGCCAGAGCTGTCAGTCTGCATAGAGAGCCAGTCTGCACAGAGCTGCCAGTCTGCATAGAGCTGCCAGTCTGCATAGAGCTGCCAGTCTGCATAGAGCTGCCAGTCTGCATAGAGCTGCCAGTCTGCATAGAGCAGCCAGAGCTGTCAGTCTGCATAGAGCAGCCAGAGCTGTCAGTCTGCATGGAGCTGCCAGTCTGCATGGAGCAGCCAGAGCTGCCAGTCTGCATGGAGCAGCCAGAGCAGCCAGTCTACATGGAGCAGCCAGAGCAGCCAGATCTGCCAGTCAGCCAGACTCTTCCAGATCTACCAGTTAACCAGAATCTTCCAGATCTGCCAGTCAACCAGACTCTTCCAGATCTGCCAGTCAAACAGGATCTGCCGGAACCAACTACCTGCCTGAGATTCCTCTCAGTGCTGAGCTTCCTCTCAGTGCTGAGCTTCCTCTCAGTGCTGGGTTTCCACTCAGTGCTGAGCTGCCCCTCAGTCCCGAGCTTCCCCTCAGTCCCGAGTTTCCCCTCAGTCCCGAGTTTCCCCTCAGTCCCGAGCTTCCCTCAGTCCCGAGCTTCCCCTCAGTCCCGAGCTTCCCCTCAGTCCCGAGCTTCCCCTCAGTCCCGAGCTTCCCCTCAGTCCCGAGCTTCCCCTCAGTCCCGAGCTACCCCTCAGTCCGAGCTTCCCCTCAGTCCCGAGCTACCCCTCAGTCCCGAGCTACCCCTCAGTCCTGAGCTGCCCCTCAGTCCCGAGCTGCCCCTCAGTCACGAGCTGCCCCTCAGTCCAGTGGGGTTCTGGGTGAGGACTACTAGGCCATGGTCGGCGGCGAGGGTGGACTATCCCAGGACGCAAGGGGGAGGAACTAAGACATTAATGGAGTGGGGTCCACGTCCCGAGCCGGAGCCGCCATCATGGACAGACGCCCACCCGGACCCTCCCTATGGTTTTGTGGTGCGTCCGGGAGTCCGCACCTTAGGGGGTGGTTCTGTCACGCCTTGGTCTTACTATTTTGTGTTTTCTTTATTATTTGTTCAGGCCAGGGTGTGACATGGGTTTATTGTGTTGTCGTATTGGGGTTTTTGTAGGTATTGGGATTGTGGCTGAGTAGGGGTGTCTAGAATTGGCTTGGCTGCCTGAGGCGGTTCTCAATCAGAGTCAGGTGATTCTCGTTGTCTCTGATTGGGAATCATATTTAGGTAGCCTGGGTTTCACTGTGTATTTTGTGGGTGATTGTTCCTGTCTTTGTGTTAGTTAGCACTAGATAGGCTGTATAGGTTTTCGTTTCGTTTTGTTGTTTTTTGTATATATATAGTTATTTCATGTATCGTCGTTTCTTCATTAAAGAACATGAGTAACCACCACGCTGCATTTTGGTCCGCTTCTCCTTCAACAGACGAACGCCGTTACACATTTAACTCAACCCCTCTAAAATGTTGAGCTCTACAACAGATATTTTGTGGGAGGGAAAGGTGAAATGTTGACCTCTTTGACAGATATATTGTGTGAGAACTATGTGAAATGTTGACCTCCATGGCAGATATATTGTGGGAGATCTATGATGTGAAAATTCTGGATAATTTGAAGAACATCTATACATCTTTATCCAACCAACCTTGCGAACATTTGGGGAGAGTATTGATAAACGTAAAGAAACTGATTTAATTTGTAACCTTGAAGAAGACACACTGCTGTTCACAAGGCCTGTAGTTTTTATAGTATCAGATTAACACTCTGGTCTCTTCTTTGTCTTGTGTTATTGGTTGTCAATAAACAAAACAGACAAATAAGTAATTACTCACCCCAATCTGATCATCCATTATCCAAGATGGAGAGTCATGAATAATGATCATGTAAAACAGAATGCATTAATTATTATTGTTCATTGAATTTCTGTCTCATTACATAATTTAATAAAATACCACACATCATATTGGAATGACTGTTCATCACATTTACTACTAATGTACATCTAGGGAAAGAGATGTAAGCAGCACTATTATGTGAGCAGTCAGAGAATGACTGAATGCTTCATACTAAGATACTAATGATTCATACTAGGACATCAAACTGAATTCAAGCTGATTATATTTTCATTCTGGAGTGTGAAATGTTGACCTCTTTGGCAGATATATAGTGGGAGGACTATGTGAAATATTGACCTCTATGGCAGATATATTGTGGGAGGACTATGTGAAATATTGACCTCTATGGCAGATATATAGTGGGAGGACTATGTGAAATATTGACCTCTATGGCAGATATATTATGGGAGGACTATGTGAAATATTGACCTCTATAGCAGATATATAGTGGGAGGACTATGTGAAATATTGACCTCTATAGCAGATATATTGTGGGAGGACTATGTGAAATATTGACCTCTATGGCAGATATATAGTGGGAGGACTATGTGAAATTGTCACGTTCTGACCTTTATTTCCTTTGTTTTGTCATTATTTAGTATGGTCAGGGCGTGAGTTGGGGTGGGCAGTCTATGTTTGTTTTTCTATGATTTGGGTATTTCTATGTTTCTGCCTAGTATGGTTCTCAATCAGAGGCAGGTGTCATTAGTTGTCTCTGATTGAGAATCATACTTAGGTAGCCTGGGTTTCACTGTGTGTTTGTGGGTGATTGTTCCTGTCTCTGTCTTTGCACCAGATAGGACTGTTTTGGGTTTTCACGGTTCTTGTTTTTGTTAGTTTGTTCATGTGAAGTGATTTATTAAAACATGAATCAAAACAACCACGCTGCGCTTTGGTCCGCCTCTCCGTCAATGGAAGAAATCCCTTACAGAAATGTTGATCTCTACGGCAGATATATTGTGGGAGGACTACGTGAAATATTGACCTCAATGGCAGATATATAGTGGGAGAACTATGTGAAATATTGACCTCTATAGCAGATATATAGTGGGAAGACTATGTGAAATATTGACCTCTATAGCAGATATATAGTGGGAGGACTATGTGAAATATTGACCTCTATAGCAGATATATAGTGGGAGGACTATGTTAAATATTGACCTCTATAGCAGATATATTGTGGGAGGACTATGTGAAATATTGACCTCTATAGCAGATATATAGTGAGAGGACTATGTGAAATATTGACCTCTATGGCAGATATATAGTGGGAGGACTATGTGAAATATTGACATCCGTGGCAGATATATAGTGGGAGGACTATGTGAAATATTGACCTCTATAGCAGATATATAGTGGGAGGACTATGTGAAATATTGACCTCTATAGCAGATATATAGTGGGAGGACTATGTGAAATATTGACCTCCATGGCAGATATATTGTGAAAGGGAAAGGAAAGGGGGATACCTAGTCAGTTGTCCAACTGATCGTATTCAACTGAGATGTCTCTTCCGCATTTTGTCACGCCTTGGTCTTAGTATTTTGTGTTTTCTTTATTATTTGTTCAGGCCAGGGTGTGACATGGGTTTATTGTGTTGTCGTATTGGGGTTTTTGTAGGCATTGGGATTGTGGCTGAGTAGGGGTGTCTAGAATTGGCTTGGCTGCCTGAGGTCGGTTCTCAATCAGAGTCAGGTGATTCTCGTTGTCTCTGATTGGGAACCATATTTAGGTAGCCTGGGTTTCACTGTGTATTTTGTGGGTGATTGTTCCTTTCTCTGTGTTTGTTTGCACCAGATTAGGCTCAGTCACTTTGGTTTTTCTTTTTTCCTTGTTTTGGAAGAGAAGAGAACGAGCGCCATTCTCCTTGCGGAGATGGTGCTAAATCCATCAACACGGTCGGTCCCTGGGATTGGGCTGGCCAACACGATTCGGTTTGCTTGGAAGGAAAAGGAGTTGGAGCCTTTCGGACGGGAAACTTTTGGAAGGATAATATTGATGGGGATTCTAAAGCTGACGGTGAAGGAAGTGTTTTGTTTCCAAGGCAACTCGTTGGAGGGAGCATACGACGTGGCACTATATACAGAGGAGAAACACGATGATATCCTGAGAAGGGCAAGAGCAGTGACAGGTGAGAGGCCGATGAGCCACTATGAAATAACAAGCCTGTCGAAGAACAACTTTAGGTTGTAACTGTCAACATTTACAACCCATACGTTAAGGACGAAGAGGTGAGGGCCTTTTTGGGGAGATACATGGATAACGTCTCCTCAGCAAGGCACCTCAAAGACTCTCTTGGGTTTTGGAATGGGAGGAGAGGATTCCAGGCCCTCCTCAGAGAGGACCCAAAGGGACATGGTGGCTACCTCCATCCTCCTGCTATGTTCTCCCTAGGGGCTGACAGGGGGACGTTGTATTATGCACGTCAGCCCCCATTTTGCAGGCGCTGTATGGCCTACGGACACATATTCGCCTCGTGCAGCACAAGAAAATGCAGATTTTGTGGATCTGAGGAACACGAGGCGAGGATTGTGACAAGCCTAAGACGTGCCACGGGTGTGGCTCGTCAGCACACCTGTGGCGGGGTGCCCGGCTCGTCAGAGGTCATATGCGCCTGCGGCTCGGGGGGCAGGAAGCACGCCTCATGACCAGAGTACAGGTCCAGAGGGTAAGGCCGCAAGGAAGGAGGAGGAGCCAGAAGCGGCGGATGGAAGAGAGAAGGAAACAGAAGGCACGGGAGTAGGAGAACCAGGAAAAGCGGCGGAAGAAGGCAACCGAGTGGAGGAGCATGAGAGAGAAGAAAGCGAGGGAGGAGTGGTGGAGAAGGAGACGGTGGAAGAGCAAGTGGACTGGGGGGAAAGTGCCATGGTGGAAGAGATGAGGGGTATGGTGGAGGAGCTGGCGGGGGGGGGAGGGTGGTATCTCTCCACTGCCGCCATCACCAAAGAAGAGAATGAAGAGGAGGGTGCGATTGGCCGACAGTGAGAGGGAGGGGATGGCCAAGAGAGTGATGGGGGTGGGAGAAACCTCTGGGTTGCTGCTGGTTTCCCCAGGCCCTCAACTTCTGTTGGGTGGGGACACACCTAACAAGACTCAGGACTGGGTACAGGAGGAGGTGGGGAGTTTTTTTGTTTGGGGACTCAGCCTCCCCGATTTTTTCCAAACCAGCTGCAGCACTGGGGAGGGGAGGTGTGTGGGGGTAGACCCAGGGTGCAGGGCACCCCGGAGCCAAACACTAATCCTGCATCCTGGGTTGGTGAGATGGAGGAAGAAGGGGGATGTCAGGAATACGAATGGTGTTCTCACCGGTAGATATGGAGCAGGGGAGCATCGGGTGAGTCTCCTGGTTTTTTTTTTTTCTGTCTGGATTTAGAATTTGAGTGTATTACATGTTTTTATTTTATTCTTTCATGGGGTCTAATTTTACTTTTGTTAGTTTAAATGTAAGGGGTTTAAGGGATTTTGTTAAGAGGAGGGCGGTTTTTAGTTATTTGGAGGGTGTGGGGTTTGATTTTTGTTTTTTACAGGAGGTTCACCTGAGGATGGAGGGATGTTAGTAGGTTTAAGAGGGAGTGGGACAAGGGGGAGTCGTTTTGGGGTGTTGGGGCGGTGCACTCATCGGGGGTAGGGATTTTGTGTGGGCACAGGGAGGTAAAAGTGGAGGATTCTTTTGTGGTAATGCAGGGAGGGTTATAGGGGTGGATGTCACGATAAGGGATTGTAAATTTAGATTAGTGGTGGTGTATGGGCCACAGGTGGTGGCAGACAGGAGGGAGATGGTGGACTGTCTGACGCCCCTGTGTGTCACAAATAGGAAATTAGTGATAGGGGGGATTTTAATACAGATTTAGGAATAGGGAGGGATAGCAGTGCAGGCGCCATTGCTGGGCTAATGGCTTGCCATGGTCTGGTAGATGGTGGTCTGCACACTACTCCGAAAATGGCCGGTCCTACATGGCGCAACTCCAGGGGGGTTGAGCGAAGGCTTGACTATATTTTTGTACCCAGGTCTTTGGGTAGGTAAGTTGTCTGGGCGGCTGTTGCCTGTTTTCTTTTCGGATCACGACGGGGTGCTCCTGCAGGTGGGGTCGCCAGTCTGCCTCTTTGGTAGGGGGTACTGGAAGTTAGATCGGGATGTGCTGGAGGAGCAGGCTTTTGTTGACGGGTTTTATGGTTTCTTTTGGAGGCTTGAAGGCCTCCGGTCCATGTGGGAGGGGGTGTTAGAGTGGTGGGAATTAGTTAAGGTGAGGATTAGGGCTTTTATAATAGGGTATTGCAAGAGGGAAAAAAGGGAGGAGAGGAGGGAGGTGGATCGTATCCAAAGGTTAATTGAACTCGAATACGAGGCAGGCAACCTCGGCAGGTCGTTTGACTGGGAGAGATCTGCAACCCTAAAGGCGCAGCTCAGGGAGTTGCAGGAGCGGAAGGCTCGAGCTTTCCTGGAACGTGCGCATAGTGGCTTTCTAGAACATAATGAGACTTGTTCTGCTATGTTCTTTAAGTCGGTTAGGGCCAGACAGAGTAGGAAGGTAATGCATGGCGTTAGGGAAGAAAATGGTAGTATAGTTAGAGAACCAGAGGATATGGTCAGGG
The DNA here is from genome assembly GCF_023373465.1 of Oncorhynchus keta. NCBI lineage: Eukaryota > Metazoa > Chordata > Actinopteri > Salmoniformes > Salmonidae > Oncorhynchus > Oncorhynchus keta. The sequence goes on from NC_068434.1 coordinate 7,968,546, forward strand.
TGACAACTGATCATTTCCAAGGTTTATTTAAGGAAAGGTAAATAGATGTAGAGCAGGGAAATGTGTTTCTAGAACACTTGTCCAGGCGGTTGCCGGAGGACATTAGAGAAGTGATGGAGGCCCAGATTTCACTAGAAGAGGTTGAGAGCGCTCTTAGGAGGATGGGAAAAGGGAAGGTGCCTGGGATGGATGGGCTGCCGGCTGAGTTTTATCTCAAGTTTTGGGGTATACTTGGACCAGTGGTCCTCGAAGTCTTGAAGGCCATCCTTGAGACAGGGGTCCCGGGGGGATCAATGGCTGTTGGTGTGCTGTCACTTTTATATAAGAAGGGGAAGTAACAGACCTTGGCAACTGGCGGCCGTTGACCATGCTGTGTGTAGATTACAAGCTACTTGCAAAGGTTTTAGCAGACCGGTTGCGCACAGCCCTTCCCTACGTCGTCCATGAGGATCAGACATGCGGGGTAGAGGGCCGCTCTATTAGATGGAACCTACAGTTAATCAGGGACTCCATCGCTTGGGTTGAAGACAGAGGACTGCCTTTAATGGTAGCAGCGCTAGATCAGGCGAAAGCCTTTGATCGCGTGAATAGATCCTTTTTATTCAGAGTGTTAGGTCGATTAGGATTTGGGGAGAAGTTCATAGGATGGATTCGTACATTATATGTCGGAGCAGGGTGCCGAGTTAGTGTAAATAGTCACTTGGGTGACGTTTTTGATCTGTCGTCTGGGGTCAGGCAGGGGGTGCCCACTCTCGGCTCTCCTCTTCGTTCTGTACATGGAGCCTCTGGGGGCTGCCATTAGGGCAGACACAAAGGGTGGAAGGCTTGTTGATCCCTGGAAGTGGTGGGTTGCGTGTTAAGATGACGCAGTATGCCGACGACACTTCCTTGCTGCTGTGCAAGGACTCGTGCCTGACAAGGTCCCTTGCCATCTTTGGGGATTTCACCCGAGCGTCGGGATCAGTTCTGAACCATGCAAAGTCTTCCGTCAAGTTTTTCGGAAGATGGCATGGTAGAACGGATGTGCCTGGGGGGTTATCTCTCTGTGAGGGGGCCCTGAGGATTCTCGGGGTCCATTTTGAGACCTCCTGCTCAGCGACGCTGAACTGGAACATGCGTATCGCAGTGGTACAGAGGAAGCTAGCAATGTGGAAGGCTAGGTATTTGTTTTTTATGGGCAAAGTCCTGGTCCTAAAGGTGGATGTGTTGCCGTCTCTTTTGTATTTGGCGTACATCTACCCATTGCCGGCTTGTCTGAGGAGGCCTCTAGTGAGGCTTGTGTTTCAGTTCATGTGGAGTGGCAGGTGCGAGTGGGTCGCCAGGGCACGCATGATCTGTCCCATTGGGGAGGGAGGTAGGGGGGTACCACATTTCCCTCTCAAGCTGGACACAATTTTTGTTTCTTTCTTGTTAACGGAGCTTGCTCATCCAGTGATACACCCATCCGGTTACCTCCTGCGGGTGTTCTTCTCGTATCAGGCGAGAAGCGTAATGGTGTGGTCTAACACGGGTTCTCGGGCGGAACAGCTGCCGTGGCACTTTGGTCATGCGGCCAAGTGGCTGTGTGCGCACCCTGAGGTTGAAGTTGCCCGAGTAGGTTTAGATCACAGGCACCTGTACGAGGAGGTCAGAAAGGCAGGGAGTCCGTCACCTGTAGTCGGCATCTCGGAAGTGGTCTGGGAGGGAGTGCAGGCGCGGGGTCTGGACAACAGGCTCAAGGACCTGAATTGGTTGAGCCTCCATAAGTGCTTGCCGGTATGTTCCATCATGTACCGGTATAGTTTGGTGCAATCCCCCACCTGTCCAAGATCCTCTTGTGGCAGGGAGGAGACTGTGCGCCATGTCTTTTGGGACTGTGCCTTTGCCGGAGTAGTATGGGCTAGGGCACGGGTGTTGTTAGGTTTGGTAAGGGGGGATTTTGTATTGACGTGGGCCAGGTTAGAGAGAGGTGTAGGGAGAGCGAGAGGGACGGATAGGGACAGGTTTCTGCTCTGGCTTCTCATGAGTCTCTTTAAACGGGGGCTGTGGGAAGCCAGGCAGAACATGGTGAAGACAGGGAGAGATTGGGGGGTGGAAGGGATAGTGAGGAGGGTGGAATGAGATTTGAGGGGGAGGATGAAGAGGGAGGAGAGGAAGTGGGGGCAGCATGCTGCTCGGGAGAGGTGGAAGGGGGTTTAGGGCTGGGTGTCATTTAGATTTGTAAGGGGATAGATTAGGGACGGGGAGATAGGGAAAGGTATTTTGTAGGGTGACGGGGAGGGAAGATGCTCCCTGAGGTCTTGTTTGGGGTTTATGTTTAGTTAAATTATTTAAATTAAAATACCATTATTTGAGTATGTATGAAAATTATGAGTTGTAAAGAATGAATGGTATTGAAGATAATAAATTATTTTTTATTTAAAAAAAAAAGATAACCTATACAGCCCTCCGGAGAGAGGAGCCGACGATATGAGGAACACGGTTGGCAAGGAAGCCCGAAAAGCAGCCCCAAAAATGTATTGGGGGGGGCTCAGGGAGTGTGTGGCAGAGTCAGGAGACAGACCTGAGCCAACTCCCCCTGTTAATCGTGAGGAGCAGCGATCAAAGGACTTCTGGACTTGGGAAGAGATATTGGACGGAAAAGGACCATGGGCACAGCCTGGTGAATATCGACGCCCCAAAGAAGAACTGGAGGCGGCGAAAGCGGAGAGGCGCTGGTATGAGGAGGCAGCACGGCGACGCGGATGGAAGCCTGAGAGTCAGCCCCAAAAAATTATTTGGGGGGGGCTCACAGGGAGTATGGCGATGCCAGGTAGGAGACCTGCGCAAACTCCCTGTGCTTACCGGGGGGCTAGAGAGACCGGGCAGGCAATGTGTTATGCTATGGAGTGCACGGTGTCTCCAGTGCGGGTGCATAGCCCGGTGCGGTACATACCAGCTCTTCGTATTAGCCGGGCTAGAGTGGGCATCGAGCCAGGTAAGGTTGGGCAGGCTCGGTGCTCAAGAGCTCCAGTGCGCCTGCACGGTCCGGTCTATCCAGAGCCACCTCCACACACCAGTCCTCCGGTGGCAGCTACCCGCACCAGGCTTCCTGTGCGTGTCCTCGATCCAGTACCACCAGTTCCAGCACCACGCACCAGGCCTTCAGTGCGCCTCGCCTCCAGCGCTATCAGAGCCTTCCTTCTCTCTAGCGCTGTCGGAGCCTCCCGCCTGTTCAGCGCAGCCAGAGCCTTCCTCCTCTACAGCGCTGCCGGAGCCTCCCGCCTGTTCAGCGCAGCCAGAGCTGCCAGCCTGCATGGAGCAGCCAGAGCTGTCAGTCTGCATGGAGCAGCCAGAGCTGCCAGGTTGCATGGAGCAGCCAGAGCTGTCAGTCTGCATAGAGAGCCAGTCTGCACAGAGCTGCCAGTCTGCATAGAGCTGCCAGTCTGCATAGAGCTGCCAGTCTGCATAGAGCTGCCAGTCTGCATAGAGCTGCCAGTCTGCATAGAGCAGCCAGAGCTGCCAGTCTGCATAGAGCAGCCAGAGCTGTCAGTCTGCATAGAGCAGCCAGAGCTGTCAGTCTGCATGGAGCTGCCAGTCTGCATGGAGCAGCCAGAGCTGCCAGTCTGCATGGAGCAGCCAGAGCAGCCAGTCTACATGGAGCAGCCAGAGCAGCCAGATCTGCCAGTCAGCCAGACTCTTCCAGATCTACCAGTTAACCAGAATCTTCCAGATCTGCCAGTCAACCAGACTCTTCCAGATCTGCCAGTCAAACAGGATCTGCCGGAACCAACTACCTGCCTGAGATTCCTCTCAGTGCTGAGCTTCCTCTCAGTGCTGGGTTTCCACTCAGTGCTGAGCTGCCCCTCAGTCCCGAGTTTCCCCTCAGTCCCGAGCTTCCCCTCAGTCCCGAGCTTCCCCTCAGTCCCGAGCTTCCCTCAGTCCCGAGCTACCCCTCAGTCCTGAGCTACCCCTCAGTCCCGAGCTTCCCCTCAGTCCGAGCTTCCCCTCAGTCCCGAGCTACCCCTCAGTCCCGAGCTACCCTTCAGTCACGAGCTGCCCCTCAGTCACGAGCTGCCCCTCAGTCACGAGCTGCCCCTCAGTCACGAGCTGCCCCTCAGTCCAGTGGGGTTCTGGGTGAGGACTACTAGGCCATGGTCGGCGGCGAGGGTGGACTATCCCAGGACGCAAGGGGGAGGAACTAAGACATTAATGGAGTGGGGTCCACGTCCCGAGCCGGAGCCGCCATCATGGACAGACGCCCACCCGGACCCTCCCTATGGTTTTGTGGTGCGTCCGGGAGTCCGCACCTTAGGGGGGTGGTTCTGTCACGCCTTGGTCTTACTATTTTGTGTTTTCTTTATTATTTGTTCAGGCCAGGGTGTGACATGGGTTTATTGTGTTGTCGTATTGGGGTTTTTGTAGGTATTGGGATTGTGGCTGAGTAGGGGTGTCTAGAATTGGCTTGGCTGCCTGAGGCGGTTCTCAATCAGAGTCAGGTGATTCTCGTTGTCTCTGATTGGGAATCATATTTAGGTAGCCTGGGTTTCACTGTGTATTTTGTGGGTGATTGTTCCTGTCTTTGTGTTAGTTAGCACTAGATAGGCTGTATAGGTTTTCGCGTTTCGTTTTGTTGTTTTTTGTATATATATATAGTTATTTCATGTATCGTCGTTTCTTCATTAAAGAACATGAGTAACCACCACGCTGCATTTTGGTCCGCTTCTCCTTCAACAGACGAACGCCGTTACACATTTAACTCAACCCCTCTAAAATGTTGAGCTCTACAACAGATATTTTGTGGGAGGGCTATGTGAAATATTGACCTCTATGGCAGATATATAGTGGGAGGACTATGTGAAATATTGACCTCTTTGGCAGATATATTGTGGGAGCGCTATGTGAAATATTGACCTCTATGGCAGATATATTATGGGAGAACTAAGTGAAATATTGACCTCTTTGGCAGATATATAGTGGGAGGACTATGTGAAATATTGACCTCTATGGCAGATATATAGTGGGAGGACTATGTGAAATATTGACCTCTATAGCAGATATATAGTGGGAGGACTATGTGAAATATTGACCTCTATGGCAGATATATAGTGGGAGGACTATGTGAAATATTGACCTCTTTGGCAGATATATAGTGGGAGGACTATGTGAAATATTGACCTCTTTGGCAGATATATTGTGGGAGGACTATGTGAAATATTGACCTCTATGGCAGATATTTTATAGGAGGACTATGTGAAATATTGACCTCTATAGCAGATATATAGTGGGAGGACTATGTGAAATATTGACCTCTATAGCAGATATATAGTGGGAGGACTATGTGAAATATTGACCTCTATAGCAGATATATAGTGGGAGGACTATGTGAAATATTGACCTCTATGGCAGATATATAGTGGGAGGACTATGTGAAATTGTCACGTTCTGACCTTTATTTCCTTTGTTTTGTCATTATTTAGTATGGTCAGGGCGTGAGTTGGGGTGGGCAGTCTATGTTTGTTTTTCTATGATTTGGGTATTTCTATGTTTCTGCCTAGTATGGTTCTCAATCAGAGGCAGGTGTCATTAGTTGTCTCTGATTGAGAATCATATTAGGTGGCCTGGGTTTCACTGTGTCTTTGTGGGTGATTGTTCCTGTCTCTGTCTTTGCACCAGATAGGACTGTTTTGGGTTTTCACGGTTCTTGTTTTTGTTAGTTTGTTCATGTGAAGTGATTTATTAAAACATGAATCAAAACAACCACGCTGCGCTTTGGTCCGCCTCTCTGTCAATGGAAGAAATCCCTTACAGAAATGTTGATCCTCTACTATGGAAATATTGACAGATATATTGTGGGAGGACTATGATATGAAAATTCTGGATAATTTGAAGAACATCTATACATCTTCATCCAACCTACCTTGAGAACATTTGGGGAGAGTATTGATAAATGTAAAGAAACTGATTTAATTTGTAGCCATGAAGAAGACACACTGCTGTTCACAAGGCCTGTAGTTTTTATAGTATCAGATTAACACTCTGGTCTGCTCTTTGTCTTGTGTTATTGGTTGTCAATAAACAAAACAGACAAATAAGTAATTACTCACCTGATACTGATCATCCATTATCCAAGATGGAGAGTCATGAATAATGATCATGTAAAACAGAATGCATTAGTTATTATTGTTCATTGAATTTCTGTCTCATTACATAATTTAATGAAATACCACACATCATATTGGAATGACTGTTCATCACATTCATTACTAATGTACATCTAGGGAAAGGGATGTAAGCAGTGCTACTATTGGAAAAGTCTAAACATCACAGAATGATTCATACTGGGACATCAAACTGAATTCAAGCTGATTCTATTTTCATTTTGGTGTGTGAAATATTGACCTCAATGGCAGATATATAGTGGGAGAACTATGTGAAATATTGACCTCTATAGCAGATATATTGTGGGAGGACTATGTGAAATATTGACCTCTTTGGCAGATATATAGTGGGAGGACTATGTAAAATATTGACCTCTATGGCAGATATATAGTGGGAGGACTATGTGAAATATTGACCTCTTTGGCAGATATATAGTGGGAGGACTATGTGAAATATTGACCTCTTTGGCAGATATATTGTGGGAGAGCTATGTGAAATATTGACCTCTATGGCAGATATATTGTGGGAGGACTATGTGAAATATTGACCTCTATGGCAGATATATTGTGGGAGGACTATGTGAAATATTGACCTCTATGGCAGATATATTGTGGGAGGGCTATGTGAAATATTGACCTCTATGGCAGATATATAGTGGGAGGACTATGTGAAATATTGACCTCTATGGCAGATATATTATGGGAGAACTAAGTGAAATATTGACCTCTTTAGCAGATATATAGTGGGAGGACTATGTGAAATATTGACCTCTATAGCAGATATATTGTGGGAGGACTATGTGAAATATTGACCTCTATGGCAGATATATAGTGGGAGGACTATGTGAAATTGTCACGTTCTGACCTTTATTTCCTTTGTTTTGTCATTATTTAGTATGGTCAGGGCGTGAGTTGGGGTGGGCAGTCTATGTTTGTTTTTCTATGATTTGGGTATTTCTATGTTTCGGCCTAGTATGGTTCTCAATCAGAGGCAGGTGTCATTAGTTGTCTCTGATTGAAATCATACTTGACCCTGGGTTTCACTGTGTGTTTGTGGGTGATTGTTCCTGTCTCTGTCTTTGCACCAGATAGGACTGTTTTGGGTTTTCACGGTTCTTGTTTTTGTTAGTTTGTTCATGTGAAGTGATTTATTAAAACATGAATCAAAACAACCACGCTGCGCTTTGGTCCGCCTCTCTGTCAATGGAAGAAATCCCTTACAGAAATGTTGATCTCTACGGCAGATATATTGTGGGAGGACTATGATATGAAAATTCTGGATAATTTGAAGAACATCTATACATCTTCATCCAACCTACCTTGAGAACATTTGGGGAGAGTATTGATAAATGTAAAGAAACTGATTTAATTTGTAGCCATGAAGAAGACACACTGCTGTTCACAAGGCCTGTAGTTTTTATAGTATCAGATTAACACTCTGGTCTGCTCTTTGTCTTGTGTTATTGGTTGTCAATAAACAAAACAGACAAATAAGTAATTACTCACCTGATACTGATCATCCATTATCCAAGATGGAGAGTCATGAATAATGATTATGTAAAACAGAATGCATTAGTTATTATTGTTCATTGAATTTCTGTCTCATTACATAATTTAATGAAATACCACACATCATATTGGAATGACTGTTCATCACATTCATTACTAATGTACATCTAGGGAAAGGGATGTAAGCAGTGCTACTATTGGAAAAGTCTAAACATCACAGAATGATTCATACTGGGACATCAAACTGAATTCAAGCTGATTCTATTTTCATTTTGGTGTGTGAAATGTTGACCTCTATGACAGATATATAGTGGGAGGACTATGTGAAATATTGACTTCTTTGGCAGATATATTGCGGGAGGACTATGTGAAATATTGACTTCTTTGGCAGATATATTGTGGGAGGACTATGTGAAATATTGACCTCTTTGGCAGATATATAGTGGGAGGACTATGTGAAATGTTGACCTCTATGGCAGATATATTGTGGGAGGACTATGATATGAAAATTCTGGATAATTTGTAGAACATCTATACATCTTAATCCAACCTACCTTGAGAACATTTGGGGAGAGTTTTGATAAATGTAAAGAAACTGATTTAATTTGTAGCCTTGAAGAAGACACACTGCTGTTCACAAGGCCTGTAGTTTTTATAGTATCAGATTAACACTCTGGTCTGTTCTTTGTCTTGTGTTATTGGTTGTCAATAAACAAAACAGACAAATAAGTAATTACTCACCCTCATCTGATCATCCATTATCCAAGATGGAGAGTCATGAATAATGATCATGTAAAACAGAATGCATTAGTTATTATTGTTCATTGAATTTCTGTCTCATTACATAATTTAATGAAATACCATACATCATATTGTAATGACTGTTCATCACATTCATTACTAATGTACATCTGGGGAAAGGGATGTAAGCAGTGCTACTATTGGAACAGTCTAAACATCACAGAATGATTCATACTAGGACATCAAACTGAATTCAAGCTGATTCTATTTTCGTTCTGGAGTGTGAAATATTGACCTCTATAGCAGATATATAGTGGGAGGACTATGTGAAATATTGACCTCTATGGCAGATATATAGTGGGAGGACTATGTGAAATATTGACCTCTATGGCAGATATATAGTGGGAGGACTATGTGAAATATTGACCTCTATGGCAGATATATTGTGGGAGGACTATGTGAAATATTGACCTCTATAGCAGATATATTGTGGTAGGGCTATGTGAAATATTGACCTCTATGGCAGATATGTAATGGGAGGACTATGTGAAATATTGACCTCTATGGCAGATATATAGTGGGAGGACTATGTGAAATATTGACCTCTATAGCAGATATATTGTGGGAGGACTATGTGAAATATTGACCTCAACTGCAGATATATTGTGGGAGGACTATGTGAAATATTGACCTCTATGGCAGATATATAGTGGGAGGACTATGTGAAATATTGACCTCTATGGCAGATATGTAATGGGAGGACTATGTGAAATATTGACCTCTATAGCAGATATATAGTGGGAGGACTATGTGAAATGTTGACCTCTATAGCAGATATATAGTGGGAGGACTATGTGAAATATTGACCTCTATGGCAGATATATTGTGGGAGGACTATGTGAAATATTGACCTATAGCAGATATATAGTGGGAGGACTATGTGAAATATTGACCTCTATAGCAGATATATAGTGGGAGGACTATGTGAAATGTTGACCTCTATAGCAGATATATAGTGGGAGGACTATGTGAAATATTGACCTCTATGGCAGATATATTATGGGAGGACTATGTGAAATATTGACCTCTATAGCAGATATATTGTGGTAGGGCTATGTGAAATATTGACCTCTATGGCAGATATGTAATGGGAGGACTATGTGAAATATTGACCTCTATGGCAGATATATAGTGGGAGGACTATGTGAAATGTTGACCTCCATGGCAGATATATAGTGGGAGGACTATGACGTGAAAATTCTGGATAATTTGAAGAACATCTATACATCTTAATCCAACCTACCTTGAGAACATTTGGGGAGAGTATTGATAAATGTAAAGAAACTGATTTAATTTGTAGCCTTGAAGAAAACACACTGCTGTTTACAAGAGCTGTAGTTTTTATAGTATCAGATTAACACTATTGTCTGTTCTTTGTCTTGTGTTATTGGTTGTCAATAAACAAAACAGACAAATAAGTAATTACTCACCCCAATCTGATCATCCATTATCCAAGATGGAGAGTCATGAATAATGATCATGTAAAACAGAATGCATTAGTTATTATTGGTCATTGAATTTCTGTCTCATTACATAATTTAATGAAATACCACACATCATATTGGAATGACTGTTCATCACATTCATTACTAATGTACATCTAGGGAAAGGGATGTAAGCAGTGCTACTATTGGAACAGTCTAAACATCACAGAATGATTCATACTAGGACATCAAACTGAATTCAAGCTGATTCTATTTTCATTCTGAAGTGTGAAATGTTGACCTCTATGGCAGATATATAATGGGAGGACTATGTGAAATGTTGACCTCTATAGCAGATATATAATGGGAGGACTATGTGAAATGTTGACCTCTATGGCAGATATATAGTGGGAGGACTATGTGAAATATTGACCTCTTTGGCAGATATATTGTGGGAGGACTATGTGAAATATTGACCTCTATGGCAGATATATAGTGGGAGGACTATGTGAAATATTGACCTCTTTGGCAGATATATAGTGGGAGGATATGTGAAATGTTGACCTCTTTGGCAGATATATTGATGGAGAACTATGTGAAATGTTGACCTCTATAGCAGATATATAGTGGGAGGACTATGTGAAATGTTGACCTCTATGGCAGATATATAGTGGGAGGACTATGTGAAATATTGACCTCTATGGCAGATATATAGTGGGAGGACTATGTGAAATATTGACCTCTATAGCAGATATATAGTGGGAGGACTATGTGAAATGTTGACCTCCATAGCAGATATATTGTGGGAGATCTATGATATGAAAATTCTGGATAATTTGAAGAACATCTATACATCTTAATCCAACCTACCTTGAGAACATTTGGGGAGAGTATTGATAAATGTAAAGAAACTGATTTAATTTGTAGCCTTGAAGAAGACACACTGCTGTTCACAAGGCCTGTAGTTTTTATAGTATCAGATTAACACTCTGGTCTGTTCTTTGTCTTGTGTTATTGGTTGTCAATAAACAAAACAGACAAATAAGTAATTACTCACGTTGTCCTGATCATCCATTATCCAAGATGGAGAGTCATGAATAATGATCATGTAAAACAGAATGCATTAGTTATTATTGTTCATTGAATTTCTGTCTCATTACATAATTTAATGAAATACCACACATCATATTGGAATGACTGTTCATCACATTCACTACTAATGTACATCTTGGGAAGGGATGTAAGCAGCACTACTATGTGAGCAGTCTGAGAATGACTGAATGCTTCATAATTTGACATCAATCTGAATTCAAGCTGATTCTATTTTCATTTTGGTGTGTGAAATGTTGACCTCTATGGCAGATATATAGTGGGAGGACTATGTGAAATATTGACCTGTCTCTGTCTTTGCACCAGATAGGACTGTTTTGGGTTTTCACGGTTCTAGTTTTTGTTAGTTTGTTCATGGAAAGTGATTTATTAAAACATGAATCAAAACAACCATGTGCGCTTTGGTCCGCCTCTCTGTCAATGGAAGAAATCCCTGTGAAATGTTGATCTCTATGGCAGATATATTGTGGGAGGACTATGTGAAATATTGACCTCAATGGCAGATATATAGTGGGAGAACTATGTGAAATATTGACCTCTATAGCAGATATATAGTGGGAGGACTATGTGAAATATTGACCTCTATAGCAGATATATAGTGGGAGGACTATGTTAAATATTGACCTCTATAGCAGATATATAGTGGGAGAACTATGTGAAATATTGACCTCTATAGCAGATATATAGTGGGAGGACTATGTGAAATATTGACCTCTATAGCAGATATATAGTGGGAAGACTATGTGAAATATTGACCTCTATAGCAGATATATAGTGGGAGGACTATGTGAAATATTGACCTCTATAGCAGATATATTGTGGGAGGACTATGTGAAATATTGACCTCTATAGCAGATATATAGTGGGAGGACTATGTGAAATATTGACCTCTATGGCAGATATATAGTGGGAGGACTATGTGAAATATTGACCTCTATAGCAGATATATAGTGGGAGGACTATGTGAAATATTGACCTCTATAGCAGATATATAGTGGGAGGACTATGTGAAATATTGACCTCTATAGCAGATATATAGTGGGAGGACTATGTGAAATATTGACCTCCATGGCAGATATATTGTGAAAGGGAAAGGAAAGGGGGATACCTAGTCAGTTGTCCAACTGATCGTATTCAACTGAGATGTGTCTTCCGCATTTTGTCACGCCTTGGTCTTACTATTTTGTGTTTTCTTTATTATTTGTTCAGGCCAGGGTGTGACATGGGTTTATTGTGTTGTCGAATTGGTTTTTTGTAGGCATTGGGATTGTGGCTGAGTAGGGGTGTCTAGAATTGGCTTGGCTGCCTGAGGCGGTTCTCAATCAGAGTCAGGTGATTCTCGTTGTCTCTGATTGGGAACCATATTTAGGTAGCCTGGGTTTCACTGTGTATTTTGTGGGTGATTGTTCCTGTCTTTGTGTTAGTTAGCACTAGATAGGCTGTATAGGTTTTCGCGTTTCGTTTTGTTGTTTTTGTATATATATAGTTATTTCATGTATCGTCGTTTCTTCATTAAAGAACATGAGTAACCACCACGCTGCATTTTGGTCCGCTTCTCCTTCAACAGACAAACACCGTTACACATTTAACTCAACCCCTCTAAAATGTTGAGCTCTACAACAGATATTTTGTGGGAGGGAAAGGTGAAATGTTGATCTCTTTGACAGATATATTGTGTGAGAACTATGTGAAATGTTGACCTCCATGGCAGATATATTGTGGGAGATCTATGATGTGAAAATTCTGGATAATTTGAAGAACTTCTATACATCTTTATCCAACCTACCTTGAGAACATTTGGGGAGAGTATTGATAAACGTAAAGAAACTGATTTAATTTGTAACCTTGAAGAAGACACACTGCTGTTCACAAGGCCTGTAGTTTTTATAGTATCAGATTAACACTCTGGTCTCTTCTTTGTCTTGTGTTACTGGTTGTCAATAAACAAAACAGACAAATAAGTAATTACTCACCAAATCCTGATCATCCATTATCCAAGATGGAGAGTCATGAATAATGATCATGTAAAACAGAATTCATTAGTTATTATTGTTCATTGAATGTCTGTCTCATTACATCATTTAATGAAATACCATACATCATATTGGAATGACTGTTCATCACATTCATTACTAATGTACATCTAGGGAAAGGGATGTAAGCAGCACTACTATGTGAGCAGTCAGAGAATGACTGAATGCTTCATACTAGGACATCAAACTGAATTCAAGCTGATTCTATTTTCATTCTGGAGTGTGAAATGTTGACCTCCATGGCAGATATATAGTGGGAGGACTATGTGAAATATTGACCTCTATGGCAGATATATAGTGGGAGGACTATGTGAAATATTGACCTCTTTGGCAGATATATAGTGGGAGGACTATGTGAAATGCTGACCTCTATGGCAGATATATAGTGGGAGCGCTATGTGAAATATTTACCTCTATGGCAGATATATTGTGGGAGAACTATGTGAAATATTGACCTCTATGGCAGATATTTTATAGGAGGGCTATGTGAAATATTGACCTCTATAGCAGATATATTGTGGGAGGACTATGTGAAATATTGACCTCTATGGCAGATATATTGTGGGAGGACTATGTGAAATATTGACCTCTATGGCAGATATATTGTGGGAGGACTATGTGAAATATTGACCTCTATAGCAGATATATAGTGGGAGGACTATGTGAAATATTGACCTCTATGGCAGATATATAGTGGGAGGACTATGTGAAATGTTGACCTCTATGGCAGATATATAGTGGGAGGACTATGTGAAATATTGACCTCTATGGCAGATATATAGTGGGAGGACTATGTGAAATATTGACCTCTATGGCAGATATATAGTGGGAGGACTATGTGAAATGTTGACCTCTATGGCAGATATATAGTGGGAGGACTATGTGAAATATTGACCTCTATGGCAGATATATAGTGGGAGGACTATGTGAAATATTGACCTCTATGGCAGATATATAGTGGGAGGACTATGTGAAATGCTGACCTCTATGGCAGATATATAGTGGGAGGACTATGTGAAATATTGACCTCGATGGCAGATATATTGTGGGAGGACTATGTGAAATGCTGACCTCTATGGCAGATATATAGTGGGAGGACTATGTGAAATATTGACCTCTATGGCAGATATTTTATAGGAGGGCTATGTGAAATATTGACCTCTATAGCATATATATTGTGGGAGGACTATGTGAAATATTGACCTCTATGGCAGATATATTGTGGGAGAACTATGTGAAATATTGACCTCGATGGCAGATATATTGTGGGAGGACTATGTGAAATATTGACCACTATAGCAGATATATAGTGGGAGGACTATGTGAAATATTGACCTCTATGGCAGATATATAGTGGGAGGACTATGTGAAATATTGACCTCTATGGCAGATATATAGTGGGAGGACTATGTGAAATATTGACCTCGATGGCAGATATATTGTGGGAGGACTATGATAAATATTGACCACAATGGCAGATATATTGTGGGAGGACTATGTGAAATATTGACCTCTATGTCAGATATATTGTGGAAGGACTATGAGAAATATTGACCTCTATAGCAGATATATAATGGGAGGACTATGTGAAATATTGACCTCTATGGCAGATATATTGTGGAAGGACTATGTGAAATATTGACCTCTATAGCAGATATATAATGGGAGGACTATGTGAAATATTGACCTCTATGGCAGATATATTGTGGGAGAACTAAGTGAAATATTGACCTCTAGGGCAGATATATAGTGGGAGGACTATGTGAAATATTGACCTCCATAGCAGATATATTGTGGGAGAACTATGATATGAAAATTCTGGATAATTTGAAGAACATCTATACATCTTCATCCAACCTACCTTGAGAACATTTGGGTAGAGTATTGATAAATGTAAAGAAACTGATTTAATTTTTTAGCCTTGAAGAAGACACACTGCTGTTCACAAGGCCTGTAGTTTTTATAGTATCAGATTAACACTCTGGTCTGTTCTTTGTCTTGTGTTATTGGTTGTCAATAAACAAAACAGACAAATAAGTAATTACTCACCAAATCCTGATCATCCATTATCCAAGATGGAGAGTCATGAATAATGATCATGTAAAACAGAATGCATTAGTTATTATTGTTCATTGAATTTCTGTCTCATTTCATAATTTAATGAAATACCATACATAATATTGGAATGACTGTTCATCACATTCATTACTAATGTACATCTAGGGAAAGGGATGTAAGCAGTGCTACTATTGGAACAGTCTAAACATCACAGAATGATTCATACTAGGACATCAAACTGAATTCAAGCTGATTCTATTTTCATTCTGAAGTGTGAAATGTTGACCTCTATTGCAGATATATAGTGGGAGGACTATGTTAAATATTGACCTCTATGGCAGATATATAGTGGGAGGACTATGTGAAATATTGACCTCTATGGCAGATATATAGTGGGAGGACTATGTGAAATATTGACCTCTATGGCAGATATATAGTGGGAGGACTATGTGAAATATTGACCTCTATGGCAGATATATAGTGGGAGGACTATGTGAAATATTGACCTCTATGGCAGATATATAATGGGAGGACTATGTGAAATATTGACCTCTATGGCAGATATATGTGGGAGGACTATGTGAAATATTGACCTCTTTGGCAGATATATAGTGGGAGGACTATGTGAAATATTGACTTCTTTGGCAGATATATTGTGGGAGGACTATGTGAAATTGACCTCTTTGGCAGATATATTGTGGGAGGACTATGTGAAATATTGACCTTTTTGGCAGATATATAGTGGGAGGACTATGTGAAATATTGACCTCTTGGCAGATATATTGTGGGAGGACTATGTGAAATATTGACCTCTTTGGCAGATATATTGTGGGAGAACTATGTGAAATATTGACCTCTTTGGCAGATATATAGTGGGAGGACTATGTGAAATATTGACCTCTTTGGCATATATAAAGTGGGAGAATTATGTGAAATATTGAGCCCACAACAGATATTTTGTGGGAGGATATGTGAAATATTTGACCTCAATGGCAGATATATTGTGGGAGGACTATGTGAAATATTGACCTCTATAGCAGATATATAGTGGGAGGACTATGTGAAATATTGACCTCTATAGCAGATATATAGTGGGAAGACTATGTGAAATATTGACCTCTATAGCAGATATATAGTGGGAGGACTATGTGAAATATTGACCTCTATAGCAGATATATTGTGGGAGGACTATGTGAAATATTGACCTCTATAGCAGATATATAGTGGGAGGACTATGTGAAATATTGACCTCTATAGCAGATATATAGTGGGAGGACTATGTGAAATATTGACCTCTATAGCAGATATATAGTGGGAGGACTATGTGAAATATTGACCTCTTTGGCAGATATATAGTGGGAGGACTATGTGAAATATTGACCTCTATAGCAGATATATAGTGGGAGGACTATGTGAAATATTGACCTCTATGGCAGATATATAGTGGGAGGACTATGTGAAATATTGACCTCTATAGCAGATATATAGTGGGAGGACTATGTGAAATATTGACCTCTATGGCAGATATATAGTGGGAGGACTATGTGAAATATTGACCTCTATAGCAGATATATTGTGGGAGGACTATGTGAAATATTGACCTCTATAGCAGATATATAGTGGGAGGACTATGTGAAATATTGACCTCTATGGCAGATATATAGTGGGAGGACTATGTGAAATATTGACCTCTATGGCAGATATATTGTGGGAGGGCTATGTGAAATATTGACCTCTATGGCAGATATATAGTGGGAGGACTATGTGAAATATTGACCTCTATGGCAGATATATTGTGGGAGGGCTATGTGAAATATTGACCTCTATGGCAGATATATAGTGGGAGGACTATGTGAAATATTGACCTCTATGGCAGATATATTGTGGGAGGACTATGTGAAATATTGACCTCTATGGCAGATATATTGTGGGAGGACTATGTGAAATATTGACCTCTATGGCAGATATATTGTGGGAGGACTATGTGAAATATTGACCTTTTTGGCAGATATATAGTGGGAGGACTATGTGAAATATTGACTTCTTTGGCAGATATATTGTGGGAGCGCTATGTGAAAGATTGACCTCTTTGGCAGATATATTGTGGGAGGACTATGTGAAATATTGACCTTTTTGGCAGATATATAGTGGGAGGACTATGTGAAATATTGACTTCTTTGGCAGATATATTGTGGGAGCGCTATGTGAAAGATTGACCTCTTTGGCAGATATATTGTGGGAGAACTATGTGAAATATTGACCTCTTTGGCAGATATATAGTGGGAGGACTATGTGAAATATTGACCTCTTTGGCATATATATTGTGGGAGCGCTATGTGAAATATTGACCTCTATGGCAGATATATTATGGGAGGATTATGTGAAATATTGACCTCTATGGCAGATATATTGTGGGAGGACTATGTGAAATATTGACCTCTATGGCAGATATAATGTGGGAGGACTATGTGAAATATTGACCTCTATGGCAGATATATAGTGGGAGGAATATGTGAAATATTGACCTCTATGGCAGATATAAAGTGGGAGAATTATGTGAAATATTGAGCTCCACAACAGATATTTTGTGGGAGGATATGTGAGATATTGACCTCTATGGCAGATATATTGTGGGAGGACTATGTGAAATATTGACCTCTATAGCAGATATATAGTGGGAGGACTATGTGAAATATTGACCTCTATAGCAGATATATAGTGGGAGGACTATGTGAAATATTGACCTCTATAGCAGATATATAGTGGGAGGACTATGTGAAATATTGACCTCTATAGCAGATATATTGTGGGAGGACTATGTGAAATATTGACCTCTATAGCAGATATATAGTGGGAGGACTATGTGAAATATTGACCTCTATAGCAGATATATAGTGGGAGGACTATGTGAAATATTGACCTCTATAGCAGATATATAGTGGGAGGACTATGTGAAATATTGACCTCTATAGCAGATATATAGTGGGAGGACTATGTGAAATATTGACCTCTATAGCAGATATATAGTGGGAGGACTATGTGAAATATTGACCTCTATAGCAGATATATAGTGGGAGGACTATGTGAAATATTGACCTCCATGGCAGATATATTGTGGAAGGGAAAGGAAAGGGGGATACCTAGTCAGTTGTCCAACTGAATGTATTCAACTGAGATGTGTCTTCCGCATTTTGTCACGCCTTGGTCTTACTATTTTGTGTTTTCTTTATTATTTGTTCAGGCCAGGGTGTGACATGGGTTTATTGTGTTGTCGTATTGGTTTTTTTGTAGGCATTGGGATTGTGGCTGAGTAGGGGTGTCTAGAATTGGCTTGGCTGCCTGAGGCGGTTCTCAATCAGAGTCAGGTGATTCTCGTTGTCTCTGATTGGGAACCATATTTATGTAGCCTGGGTTTCACTGTGTATTTTGTGGGTGATTGTTCCTGTCTTTGTGTTAGTTAGCACTAGATAGGCTGTATAGGTTTTCGCGTTTCGTTTTGTTGTTTTTTGTATATATATAGTTATTTCATGTATCGTCGTTTCTTCATTAAAGAACATGAGTAACCACCACGCTGCATTTTGGTCCGCTTCTCCTTCAACAGACGAACACCGTTACACATTTAACTCAACCCCTCTAAAATGTTGAGCTCTACAACAGATATTTTGTGGGAGGGAAAGGTGAAATGTTGACCTCTTTGACAGATATATTGTGTGAGAACTATGTGAAATGTTGACCTCCATGGCAGATATATTGTGGGAGATCTATGATGTGAAAATTCTGGATAATTTGAAGAACTTCTATACATCTTTATCCAACCTACCTTGAGAACATTTGGGGAGAGTATTGATAAACGTAAAGAAACTGATTTAATTTGTAACCTTGAAGAAGACACACTGCTGTTCACAAGGCCTGTAGTTTTTATAGTATCAGATTAACACTCTGGTCTCTTCTTTGTCTTGTGTTACTGGTTGTCAATAAACAAAACAGACAAATAAGTAATTACTCACCAAATCCTGATCATCCATTATCCAAGATGGAGAGTCATGAATAATGATCATGTAAAACAGAATTCATTAGTTATTATTGTTCATTGAATGTCTGTCTCATTACATCATTTAATGAAATACCATACATCATATTGGAATGACTGTTCATCACATTCATTACTAATGTACATCTAGGGAAAGGGATGTAAGCAGCACTACTATGTGAGCAGTCAGAGAATGACTGAATGCTTCATACTAGGACATCAAACTGAATTCAAGCTGATTCTATTTTCATTCTGGAGTGTGAAATGTTGACCTCCATGGCAGATATATAGTGGGAGGACTATGTGAAATATTGACCTCTATGGCAGATATATAGTGGGAGGACTATGTGAAATATTGACCTCTTTGGCAGATATATAGTGGGAGGACTATGTGAAATGCTGACCTCTATGGCAGATATATAGTGGGAGCGCTATGTGAAAGATTTACCTCTATGGCAGATATATTGTGGGAGAACTATGTGAAAGATTGACCTCTATGGCAGATATTTTATAGGAGGGCTATGTGAAATATTGACCTCTATAGCATATATATTGTGGGAGGACTATGTAAAATATTGACCTCTATGGCAGATATATAGTGGGAGGACTATGTGAAATATTGACCTCTATAGCAGATATATAGTGGGAGGACTATGTGAAATATTGACCTCTATAGATTGTGGGAGACTATGTGAAAGGGAAAGGAAAGGAAAGGGGATACCTAAATAGTTGACCTCTGAGATATATTCAACTGAAATGTGTCTTCCGCATTTAACTATGTAAAATGTTGACCTCTATAGCAGATATTTTGTGGGAGATCTATGATGTGAAAATTCTCTGATAATTTGAAGAACTATGTAACATCTTGAACCTACCTTGAGAATATTTGGGGAGGAGTATTGATAAATGTAAAGAAACTGATTTAATTTGTAGCCTTGAAGAAGACACACTGCTTGCTGTTCACAAGGCCTGTAGTTTTTATAGTATCAGATTAACACTCTGGTCTGTTCTTTGTCTTGTGTTATTGGTTGTCAATAAACAAAACAGACAAATAAGTAATTGACTCACGTTGTGCTGATCATCCATTATCCAAGATGGAGAGTCATGAATAATGATCATGTAAAACAGAATGCATTGATTATTGGTCATTGAATATCTGTCTCATTACATAATTTAATGAAATACCATACATCATATTGGAATGACTGTTCATCATTCATTACTAATGACATCTAGGGAAAGGGATGTAAGCAGCACTACTATGTGAGCAGTCTGAGAATTACTATGTGAAATAAGACATCAAGCTAAATTCAAGCTGATATATTTTATTTTTGGTGTGTGAAATATTGACCTCTATGACAGATATATAGTGGGAGGACTATGTGAAATATTGACCTCTATGACAGATATATAGTGGGAGGACTATGTGAAATATTGACCTCTATAGCAGATATATAGTGGGAGGACTATGTGAAATATTGACCTCTATGGCAGATATATAGTGGGAGGACTATGTGAAATATTGACCTCTACAGCAGATATATAGTGGGAGGACTATGTGAAATATTGACCTCTATAGCAGATATATAGTGGGAGGTCTATGATGTGAAAATGCTGGATAATTTGAAGAACATCTATACATCTTAATCCAACCTACCTTGAGAACATTTGGAGAGAGTATTGATAAATGTAAAGAAACTGATTTAATTTGTAGCCTTGAAGAAGACACACTGCTGTTCACAAGGCCTGTAGTTTTTATAGTATCAGATTAACACTCTGGTCTGTTCTTTGTCTTGTGTTATTGGTTGTCAATAAACAAAACAGACAAATAAGTAATTACTCACCCATAGCTGATCATCCATTATCCAAGATGGAGAGTCATGAATAATGATCATGTAAAACAGAATGCATTATTTATTATTTTTCATTGAATTTCTGTCTCATTTCATAATTTAATGAAATACCACACATCATATTGATATGACTGATCATCATTCATTACTAATGTACATCTAGGGAAAGGGATGTAAGCAGCACTACTATGTGAGCAGTCTGAGAATGACTGAATGCTTCATACTAAGACATCAAACTGTTCAAGCTGATTTTATTTACATTTTTTGACAGATATATATATTTGGGATGACTATGTGAAATATTGACCTCTATGGCAGATATATAGTGGGAGGACTATGTGAAATATTGACCTCTATAGCAGATATATAGTGGGAGGACTATGTGAAATATTGACCTCTATGGCAGATATATAGTGGGAGGACTATGTGAAATATTGACCTCTATGGCAGATATATAGTGGGAGGACTATGTGAAATATTGACCTCTATAGCAGATATATAGTGGGAGGACTATGTGAAATATTGACCTCTATGGCAGATATATAGTGGGAGGACTATGTGAAATATTGACCTCTATAGCAGATATATAGTGGGAGGACTATGTGAAATATTGACCTCTATAGCAGATATATAGTGGGAGGACTATGTGAAATATTGACCTCTATAGCAGATATATAGTGGGAGGACTATGTGAAATATTGACCTCTATAGCAGATATATAGTGGGAGGACTATGTGAAATATTGACCTCTATGGCAGATATATAGTGGGAGGACTATGTGAAATATTGACCTCTATAGCAGATATATAGTGGGAGGACTATGTGAAATATTGACCTCTATAGCAGATATATAGTGGGAGGACTATGTGAAATATTGACCTCTATGGCAGATATATAGTGGGAGGACTATGTGAAATATTGACCTCTATAGCAGATATATAGTGGGAGGACTATGTGAAATATTGACCTCTATAGCAGATATATAGTGGGAGGACTATGTGAAATATTGACCTCTATGACAGATATATAGTGGGAGGACTATGTGAAATATTGACCTCTATGCAGATATATAGTGGGAGGACTATGTGAAATATTGACCTCTATAGCAGATATATAGTGGGAGGACTATGTGAAATATTGACCTCTTTGGCAGATATATTGTGGGAGGACTATGTGAAATATTGACCTCTATGGCAGATATATAGTGGGAGGACTATGTGTAATATTGACCTCTATGGCAGATATATAGTGGGAGGACTATGTGTAATATTGACCTCTATGACAGATATATTCTGGGAGGACTATGTGTAATATTGACCTCTAGGACAGATATATTCTGGGAGGACTATGTGAAATGTTGACCTCCATAGCAGATATATTGTGGGAGGACTATGATATGAAAATGCTGGATAATTTGAAGAACATCCATACATCTTAATCCAACCTACCTTGAGAACATTTGGGAAGAGTTTTGATAAATGTAAAGAAACTGATTTAGTTTGTTCCCTTGAAGAAGACACACTGCTGTTCACAAGGCCTGTAGTTTTTATAGTATCAGATTAACACTCTGGTCTGTTCTTTGTCTTGTGTTATTGGTTGTCAATAAACAAATCAGACAAATAAGTAATTACTCACCCCATCCTGATCATCCATTATCCAAGATGGAGAGTCATGAATAATGATCATGTAAAACAGAATGCATTAGTTATTATTGGTCATTGAATTTCTGTCTCATTTCAATAATTTAATAAAATACCATACATCATTTTGGAATGACTGGTCATCACATTCATTACTAATGTACATCTAGGGAAAGGGATGTAAGCAGTGCTACTATTGGAACAGTCTAAACATCACAGAATGATTCATACTCGGACATTAAACTGAATTCAAGCTGATTCCATGTTCATTTTGGGATGTGAAATGTTGACCTCTATAGCAGATATATAGTGGGAGGACTATGTGAAATATTGACCTCTATAGCAGATATATAGTGGGAGGACTATGTGAAATATTGACCTCTATGGCAGATATATAGTGGGAGGACTATGTGAAATATTGACCTCTATAGCAGATATATAGTGGGAGGACTATGTGAAATATTGACCTCTATGGCAGATATATTGTGGGAGGACTATGTGAAATATTGACCTCTATAGCAGATATATAGTGGGAGGACTATGTGAAATATTGACCTCCATGGCAGATATATTGTGGAAGGGAAAGGAAAGGGTGAAATCAGTTGTCCAACTGAATGTATTCAACTGAGATGTGTCTTCCGACCTCATTTAACTCAACCCCTCTGAAATATTGAGCTCTATGGCAGATATTTTGTGGGAGGACTATGTGAAATATTGACCTCAATAGCAGATATATAGTGGGAGGACTATGTGAAATATTGACCTCTATGGCAGATATATTGTGGGAGAAATATTGTATGTCAAATCTGGATAATTTGTAGAACATCTATACATCTAATCCAACCTACCTTGAGAACATTTGGGGAGAGTATTGATAAATGTAAAGAAACAGATTTAATTTGTAGCCTTGAAGATGACACACTGCTGTTCACAAGGCCTGTAGTTTTTATAGTATCAGATTAACACTCTGGTCTGTTCTTTGTCTTGTGTTATTGGTTGTCAATAAACAAAACAGCCAAATAAGTAATTACTCACCTGATACTGATCATCCATTATCCAAGATGGAGAGTCATGAATAATGATCATGTAAAACAGAATGCATTAGTTATTATTGGTCATTGAATTTCTGTCTCATTACATAATTTAATGAAATACCATACATCATATTGGAATGACTGTTCATACATTCACTACTAATGTACATCTAGGGAAAGGGATGTAAGCAGTGCTACTATTGAACAGTCTAAACATCACAGAATGATTCATACTGGACATTAAACTGAATTCAAGCTGATTCCATGTTCATTTTGGGATGTGAAATATTGACCTCTATAGCAGATATATAGTGGGAGGACTATGTGAAATATTGAGCTCTATAGCAGATATATAGTGGGAGGACTATGTGAAATATTGACCTCTATAGCAGATATATAGTGGGAAGACTATGTGAAATATTGACCTCTATAGCAGATATATAGTGGGAGGACTATGTGAAATATTGACCTCTATAGCAGATATATAGTGGGAGGACTATGTGAAATATTGACCTCTATAGCAGATATATAGTGGGAGGACTATGTGAAATATTGACCTCTATGGCAGATATATAATGGGAGGACTATGTGAAATATTGACCTCTATAGCAGATATATTGTGGGAGGAATATGTGAAATATTGACCTCTATAGCAGATATATAGTGGGAGAAATATTGTATGTCAAATCTGGATAATTTGAAGAACATCTATACATCTAATACAACCTACCTTGAGAACATTTGGGGAGAGTATTGATAAATGTAAAGAAACTGATTTAATTTGTAGCCTTGAAGAAGACACACTGCTGTTCACAAGGCCTGTAGTTTTTATAGTATCAGATTAACACTCTGGTCTGTTCTTTGTCTTGTGTTATTGGTTGTCAATAAACAAAACAGACAAATAAGTAATTACTCACCTAATGCTGATCATCCATTATCCAAGATGGAGAGTCATGAATAATGATAATGTAAAACAGAATGCATTAGTTATTATTGTTCATTGAATTTCTGTCTCATTACATAATTTAATGAAATACCATACATCATATTGGAATGACTGTTCATCACATTCATTACTAATGTACATCTAGGGAAAGAGATGTAAGCAGTGCTACTATTGGAACAGTCTAAACATCACAGAATGATTCATACTCGGACATTAAACTGAATTCAAGCTGATTCCATGTTCATTTTGGGATGTGAAATGTTGACCTCTATGACAGATATATAGTGGGAGGACTATGTGAAATATTGACCTCTATAGCAGATATATAGTGGGAGGACTATGTGTAATATTGACCTCTATGGCAGATATATAGTGGGAGGACTATGTGTAATATTGACCTCTATGACAGATATATTCTGGGAGGACTATGTGTAATGTTGACCTCTATAGCAGATATATTGTGGGAGGACTATGTGTAATATTGACCTCTATGACAGATATATTGTGGGAGGACTATGTGAAATGTTGACCTCTATAGCAGATATATTGTGGGAGGACTATGTGAAATGTTGACCTCTATGGCAGATATATTGTGGGAGGACTATGTGAAATATTGACCTCTATGGCAGATATATTGTGGGAGGACTATGTGAAATGTTGACCTCTATGGCAGATATATTGTGGGAGGACTATGTGAAATATTGACCTCTATGGCAGATATATTGTGGGAGAACTATGTGAAATATTAGTATATAGAGTATATATGCCATTTAGCTGACGCTTTTATCCAAAGCGACTTACAGTCATGTGTGCATACATTCTACGTATGGGTGGTCCTGGGAATCGAACCCACTACCCTGGCGTTACAAGTGCCATGCTCTACCAACTGAGCCACATATTGACCTCTATGGCAGATATATTGTGGGAGAACTATGTGAAATATTGACCTCTATAGCAGATATATAGTGGGAGGACTATGTGAAATATTGACCTCTATAGCAGATATATAGTGGGAGGACTATGTGAAATATTGACCTCTATAGCAGATATATAGTGGGAGGACTATGTGAAATATTGACCTCTATAGCAGATATATAGTTGGAGAACTATTGAAATATTGACCTCTATGGCAGATATATAGTGGGAGGACTATGTGAAATATTGACCTCTATAGCAGATATATTGTGGGAGAACTATGTGAAATATTGACCTCTATAGCAGATATATAGTGGGAGGACTATGTGAAATATTGACCTCTATAGCAGATATATTGTGGGAGAACTATGTGAAATATTGACCTCTATGGCAGATATATAGTGGGAGAACTATGTGAAATATTGACCTCTATAGCAGATATATAGTGGGAGAACTATGTGAAATATTGACCTCTATAGCAGATATATAGTGGGAGGACAATGTGAAATATTGACCACTATAGCAGATATATTCTGGGAGAACTATGTGAAATGTTGACCTCCATAGCAGATATATTGTGGGAGATCTATGATATGAAAATGCTGGATAATTTGAAGAACATCTATACATCTTAATCCAACCTACCTTGAGAACATTTGGGAAGAGTTTTGATAAATGTAAAGAAACTGATTTAGTTTGTTCCCTTGAAGAAGACACACTGCTGTTCACAAGGCCTGTAGTTTTTATAGTATCAGATTAACACTCTGGTCTGCTCTTTGTCTTTTTAAAATGTATTTTATTTCACCTTTATTTAACCAGGTAGACCTTACATTAGTGATGGTAAAATGCATTGTAACTAGTTGATATTCAGAATGAATCTAGTCTATTCATCTGTAACTCCTACTATGAACTCCTACCTACATGAGAAAGTACAAGTGTTCTGTACAGGGAAAGAGACTGGTTGTTATTGTTGTTGTTTAGGTGTTTAGAAACATTACTGGAGTTCTAGAACACTTACCTTCTCTGACCCATAAACCCACTCCAGCCTCCTCCTTCTGTTCTCCATGGATGACCTGACAGATGTAGACTCCTCTATCTGACCTCCTGCAGTCTCTCAGCCTCAGAGATACGTTGCCTCTCTCCAGCTCCTGGGTGATCAGACTCACTCTGCCCTCATAGCCACTCCTCTCTGTCACCTGGCCATTCTTATACAGGTAAATACACTCTGTCCCTTTAAACCACCTGATCGTCATGGCAACAGCACTGGTGTCAGGTGAGAGGTGACAGGGGAGGGTGACCTCTTCACCAACATCGGCCCTCACATGGTCTTCTGAGGTGAGTTTAAACTGATCTGTTCAGAAAGAGAACATTTCATGTTTAATGACATCATCTGTGTCAGGAACACAAATCCTCTCAGTACATTTATAAACACATCTGAATTAAAAACTACAATAGACATACAACAACCAGGACCATGTCAATTCTAAAATACAACCCCCACAATCCCAGACAGACAGATTCATTTGAAGGAAAGTCTATATGTCATAGAAGAATGTGATGCTACAATCTAGAATGATATTATCCCATTTGTTCCCACATCTTTCCCAGACATGCCACTATGCTAATCTTATGCCACTAGTAGCCTAACATGTCATCCATTTTGATTATTTATTTATTTAAAAGTATGTTTTATTCTTGGTCACAGTTGTTACAGAGTGCTCTGTCTATAATAACATGAACAGATATTTACCCCAATAGTTGGTTTAGTTCTGTTCTCCCAGATATATGAAAGAAAAGTTCATCATTAATTATAGCATGGTGACTTACTATGAACTCTGGACTCTGCCATTTTAACTGCAATAAAAAGAGAAAACATTCATATTTACATCATTACCATTCATCAAATTCTCTCTTTTGCTCAATCACACAGATACAAACATCACTTCTTCTTTCTTCTTTCTTTCTAAGGTTAGCAGTGTGTAGAATAGGGTTCTAATCAGAAGACCGATCCAGCCAGCAGATGGTAGTGATGATCTTTAATTATAGTCATATTATCCTGAGCTGTAAAGATTTAACAGTGACTATCAATATTAGCTTCTCTTATCTCTTTGGACACATTCACATGAGTAAATGAGTAAAATTGCTTCCATGAAAAATAGTCTCAATGCTTTTCCATCCCCTCCTAACAAAATAAATGTAGCATAAATGTAGCTGACTGGTGGTCATTTACTGTCTGAGAAGAGAGTATCATTACCACCTGCTGGTCAATGTTGGGAACTGCGGGGAATTTACAAATCATAAAGTCAGACATACAATTTAGGAGGCTGGGGGTAAAGACTGAGTTTGGGTTACGGTGTATAGGGACAAGGGACATGGCTGGGGGTAGAGGCTGAGTTTGGGTTAGGGTGTGTAGGGGACAGGGCTGGGGGTAAAGACTGGGTTTGGGTTAGGGTGTGTATGGGACAGGGGACAGAGCTGGGGGTAAAGGCTGAGTTTGGGTTAGGGTGTGTAGGGGACAGGGCTGGGGGTAAAGGCTGAGTTTGGGTTAGGGTGTGTAGGGGACAGGGCTGGGGGTAAAGGCTGAGTTTGGGTTAGGGTGTGCAGGGGACAGGGCTGGGGGTAAAGGCTGAGTTTGGGTTAGGGTGTGTAGGGGACAGGGCTGGGGGTAAAGGCTGAGTTTGGGTTAGGGTGTGTAGGGGACAGGGCTGGGGGTAAAGGCTGAGTTTGGGTTAGGCTGTGCAGGGGACAGGGCTGGGGGTAAAGACTGAGTTTGGGTTAGGGTGTGTAGGGGACAGGGGACAGGGCTGGGGGTAAAGACTGAGTTTGGGTTAGGGTGTGTAGGGGACAGGGCTGGGGTAAAGACTGAGTTTGGGTTAGGGTGTGTAGGGGACAGGGGACAGGGCTGGGGGTAAAGACTGAGTTTGGGTTAGGGTGTGTAGGGGACAGGGGACAGGGCTGGGGGTAAAGACTGAGTTTGGGTTAGGGTGTGTAGGGGACAGGGGACAGGGCTGGAGGTATAGGCTGAGTTTGGGTTAGGGTGTGTAGGGGACAGGGGACAGGGCTGGAGGTATAGGCTGAGTTTGGGTTAGGGTGTGTAGGGGACAGGGGACAGGGCTGGGGGTAAAGACTGAGTTTGGGTTAGGGTGTGTAGGGGACAGGGGACAGGGCTGGGGGTAAAGACTGAGTTTGGGTTAGGGTGTGTAGGGGACAGGGGACAGGGCTGGGGGTAAAGACTGAGTTTGGGTTAGGGTGTGTAGGGGACAGGGGACAGGGCTGGAGGTATAGGCTGAGTTTGGGTTAGGGTGTGTAGGGGACAGGGGACAGGGCTGGGGGTAAAGACTGAGTTTGGGTTAGGGTGTGTAGGGGACAGGGGACAGGGCTGGGGGTAAAGACTGAGTTTGGGTTAGGGTGTGTAGGGGACAGGGCTGGGGGTAAAGACTGAGTTTGGGTTAGGGTGTGTAGGGGACAGGGGACAGGGCTGGGGGTATAGACTGAGTTTGGGTTAGGGTGTGTATGGGACAGGGGACAGGGCTGGGGGTATAGACTGAGTTTGGGTTAGGGTGTGTAGGGGACAGGGGACAGGGCTGGAGGTATAGGCTGAGTTTGGGTTAGGGTGTGTAGGGGACAGGGCTGGGGGTATAGACTGAGTTTGGGTTAAAACCATCTTTCTGAGACTCATCCACAAACAGGACCAAGCCTGACCTGCTGAGGAGTGATGGACTCCATCCTAGCTGGAGGGATGCTCTCATCTTATCTACCAACATAGACAGGGCTCTAACTCCTCTAGCTCCACAATGAAATAGGGTGCAGGCCTATTACAAGCTGGGCACTTACAAACAGTATCCATGTCGGCACCTTAAGTTATTCAAGACTTTACTTTTCACAAAAGGCATCGGAAACCATATATTTTTATTGGTCAATTATCATTAAATGTAGTCTCAGTTTGACAACTTTCATCAAGTTTCTACTGTGACATTCTGCACAATGCTGAGTCATGTGGTAGCCCCTGGCAACAGTGTTTTACCCTGTTCATCCTCAAACCCAAACCAGTATGTTCTGACCCAGCTGTAGATGTTCAGTATAGCAGCAAATCACTAAAATAGGTGGCTTTTCTGCAACTGAAGATGTAAATATTGTAGATTTATTTTGTGAGGTTTTTTATTTTGAGTACAAAATATACAAGTGATGCTAGATCTTATGTTTTACAAGTATATATTTAAAGCTGCATTTGATTTGAACTGTTTGTTTTTAAGGTAATTGCCTGTATTACCACCTGCCCTGCTTGTTTACAGCTGATCTGTCGTTCTCTATCTAGACAATATTACCATGTCGTCTTAGAAGGTTACTGGGGATTTGTCATTAACTATTTCTCATTGAGCCTCATTCAGTGAAACAGTTCATTCAGCCTCATTTACTGCTTTAAAAAAACATAGCTGATATGGATGACTTACTTAAACAAATGTGGTTTCTACTGACAATTGAGATGAACAAACTATGGCAAGTGGATACGAGGCAATCCATAATTTAAAATAAGGTGTATGTTTGATGATTAACTACACATGGTGTGATTGTAATATATATATATATATATATATATATATATATATATACATAAAGGAACTCAAGTCCTTTTGTTCACCCGCCTTAGAATAAATATCTCACGATGAAATGCCGACCGTATTACCTCCCAAGAGAATTATCTTCGGTTATAGTCACAGCCATGTATATTCCCCCTGTTACACCTGTTCAGTGTTCATTTACAGATGATTATAATGCTTGTTATGGTCATTTTACATGCCTTCATTACACCTGTCCAGTGTGCCTTTACAGGGTATATTAATGCTCTACTCAGACTATGTCTAGAGTCTCGCTACAGAGACTGTGAGGAGCGGAACATGGGCACAAGCTAAACTGAGGTTTTATGGATACAAATAAGAACATTATCGCACAAAAGGACCATTTGTGATGTAACTGGGACCTTTTGGAGTGCCAACAGAAGAAGATCTTCAAAGGTAAGGCATTTATTATATCGCAATTTCTGACATTCATGGCGCACCTGCCTGGTTGAAATATGTTTTTCATGCTTTTGTATGTGGGGCGCTGTCCTCAGATAATCGCATGGTGGGCTTTCACCGTAAAGCCTTTTTGAAATCGGATACAGTATTTTCATGAATGTTAAATATTTATATTTCTGTCATTTTGAATATCGCGCTCTGCAATTTCACAGGATGTTGTCGAAATAACATCCCAATTATTTACACTTAATTTCATACTTTTTAAAAAATTAATAACAAATCAATTGCCTGAAAATAAAAACTGAAATATTTACACAAGAAAAAAAAGAATAGCAATTTTAAACGAAAAGACCAAAAAAGCACGCTAATGAAAAGCAAAGCTAAAAAGGTGTTTTAAAATCCCTTTGAAATATGTATCCTCAGCTTCTCTGGCAGGTTATTCCAGAGACTGGGGGCATAATAACTAAAGGCTGCCTCTCCATGCCTCTTGGTCCCAGGCTGGGGGCATAGTAACTAAAGGCTGCCTCTCCATGCCTCCATCCCTCTTGGTCCTGACTTCTGCATTTAACTCAACCCCCTCTGAAATAGTGACATCAATAGCAGATATATTGTGGGAGAACTCTGTGAAATGTTGACCCCTATGGCAGATATATAGTGGGACCTCTATGTGAAATATTGACCTCTATTGCAGATATATAGTGGGAGGACTATGTGAAATGTTGACCTCTATAGCAGATATATAGTGGGAGGACTATGTGAAATATTGACCTCTATAGCAGATATATAGTGGGAGGACTATGTGAAATATTGACCTCTATGGCAGATATATAGTGGGAGGACTATGTGAAATATTGACCTCTATGGCAGATATATAGTGGGAGGACTATGTGAAATATTGACCTCTATAGCAGATATATAGTGGGAGGACTATGTGAAATATTGACCTCTATGGCAGATATATAGTGGGAGGACTATGTGAAATATTGACCTCTATGGCAGATATATAGTGGGAGGACTATGTGAAATATTGACCTCTATGGCAGATATATAGTGGGAGGACTATGTGAAATATTGACCTCTATGGCAGATATATAGTGGGAGGACTATGTGAAATATTGACCTCTATGGCAGATATATAGTGGGAGGACTATGTGAAATATTGACCTCTATTGCAGATATATAGTGGGAGGACTATGTGAAATATTGACCTCTATAGCAGATATATTGTGGAAGGACTATGTGAAATATTGACCTTTGTAGCAGATATATTGTGGGAGGGCTATGTGAAATGTTGACCTCTATAGCAGATATATTGTATTGTATGCCAAATCTGGATAATTTGAAGAACATCTATACATCTAATCCAACCTACCTCTGAGAACATTTGGGGAGAGTATTGATAAATGTAAAGAAACATTTATATTTGTATCTTTGAAGAAGACACACTGCAGTTATAGTGGGAGAACTATTCACAAGGCCTGTAGTTTTTATAGTATCAGATTAACACTCTGGTCTGTTCTTTGTCTTGTGTTATTGACCTCAATAAACAAAACAGACAAATATGTGAATTACTCACCCTCTTCTGATCATCCATTATCCAAGATGGAGAGTCATGAATAATGATCATGTAAAACAGAATGCATTAGTTATTATTGTTCATTGAATCTTTGTCTCATTACATAATTTATTGAAATACCATACATCATATTGGAATGACTGTTCATCACATTAATTACTAATGTACATCTAGGGAAAGGGATGTAAGCAGCACTACTATGTGAGCAGTCTGAGAATGACTGAATGCTTCGAAATAAGACATCAAACTGAATTCAAGCTGATTCTATTTTCATTTTGGAGTGTGAAATGTTGACCTCAATGGCAGATATACTGTGGGAGGACTATGTGAAATGTTGACCTCAATGGCAGATATATAGTGGGAGGACTATGTGAAATATTGACCTCTATAGCAGATATATAGTGGGAGGACTATGTGAAATATTGACCTCTATGGCAGATATATAGTGGGAGGACTATGTGAAATATTGACCTCTATAGGAGATATATAGTGGGAGGACTATGTGAAATATTGACCTCTATAGCAGATATATAGTGGGAGGACTATGTGAAATATTGACCTCTATGGCAGATATGTTGTGAAAGGGAAAGGAAATATAGGGGGATACTATGTGAAATATTGACCTCTACTGAATGTATTCAACTGAGATGTTGATCTCTATGACGATTTAGTGGGAGGAAATATCTGAAATATTGACCTCTACAACAGATATTATGTGGGAGGTCTATGATGTGAAAATGCTGGATAATTTGAAGAACTATGTGAAATATTGACCTCCTATAGAGATATATTGTGGGAGAGTATTGATAAATGTAAAGAAACTGATTTAATTTGAGCCTATGAAGAAGACACACTGCTATTCAAATGGCCCTCTATAGTTTTTATAGTATCAGATTAACACTCTGGTCTGTTCTTTGTCTTGTGTTATTGGTTGTCAATAAACAAAACAGACAAATAAGTAATTACTCACCTAATACTGATCATCCATTATCCAAGATGGAGAGTCATGAATAATGATCTCTAAAACAGAATGCATTAGTTATTATTGTTCATTGAATTTCTGTCTCATTACATAATTTAATGAAATACCACACATCATATTGGAATGACTGTTCATCACATTCATTACTAATGTACATCTAGGGAAAGGGATGTAAGCAGTGCTACTATGTGAGCAGTCTGAGAATGACTGAATGCTTCATAATAAGACATCAAGCTGAATTCAAGCTGATTCTATTTTCATTTTGGAGTGTGAAATATTGACCTCTATGGCAGATATATAGTGGGAGGACTATGTGAAATATTGACCTCTATAGCAGATATATTGTGGGAGAACTATGTGAAATATTGACCTCTATAGCAGATATATTGTGGGAGAACTATGTGAAATATTGACCTCTATAGCAGATATATTGTGGGAGAACTATGTGAAATATTGACCTCTATAGCAGATATATTGTGGAAGGGCTATGTGAAATATTGACCTCTATAGCAGATATATTCTGGGAGAACTATGTGAAATGTTGACCTCTATAGCAGATATATTCTGGGAGGACTACGTGAAATGTTGACCTCTATAGCAGATATATTCTGGGAGAACTATGTGAAATGTTGACCTCTATAGCAGATATATTCTGGGAGAACTATGTGAAATGTTGACCTCTATAGCAGATATATTGTGGAAGGGCTATGTGAAATATTGACCTCTATAGCAGATATATTCTGGGAGAACTATGTGAAATATTGACCTCTATAGCAGATATATTGTGGAAGGGCTATGTGAAATATTGACCTCTATAGCAGATATATTCTGGGAGAACTATGTGAAATGTTGACCTCTATAGCAGATATATTCTGGGAGGACTACGTGAAATGTTGACCTCTATAGCAGATATATTCTGGGAGAACTATGTGAAATGTTGACCTCTATAGCAGATATATTCTGGGAGAACTATGTGAAATATTGACCTCTATAGCAGATATATTCTGGGAGGACTATGTGAAATATTGACCTCTATAGCAGATATATAGTGGGAGAACTATGTGAAATATTGACCTCTATGACAGATATATTCTGGGAGGACTATGTGAAATATTGACCTCTATAGCAGATATATTCTGGGAGAACTATGTGAAATATTGACCTCTATAGCAGATATATTCTGGGAGAACTATGTGAAATATTGACCTCTATGAGCAGATATATAGTGGGAGGACTATGTGAAATATTGACCTCTATAGCAGATATATAGTGGGAGAACTATGTGAAATATTGACCTCTATAGCAGATATATAGTGGGAGGACTATGTGAAATGTTGACCTCTATGACAGATATATAGTGGGAGAACTATGTGAAATGTTGACCTCTATAGCAGATATATAGTGGGAGAACTATGTGAAATATTGACCTCTATAGCAGATATATAGTATATAGGGAGGACTATGTGAAATATTGACCTCTATGGCAGATATATAGTGGGAGGACTATGTGAAATATTGACCTCTATAGCAGATATAGACAAATACAGAGAACTATGTGAAATATTCATCTGATCATCCAGATATAAGATGGAGAGTCATGAAATATTGATCATGTATAACAGAATGCATTAGTTATTATTGGTCATTGAATTTGTCTCATTACATAATTTAATGAAATATGTCATATTGATATGACTGATCATCACATTAATTACTCATGTACATCTATAGGAAAGGGATGTAAGCAGCACTATATGTGAAAGTCTGAGAATGACTGAATGTGGGAGGACTATGTGATAATATTGACATCAATGACAGATATAGTGAGGACTATGTGAGGACATTTGGTGTGAAATATTGACCTCTATGACAGATATATAGTGGGATGACTATGTGAAATATTGACCTCTATAGCAGATATATTGTGGGAGGACTATGTGAAATATTGACCTCTATATCAGATATATAGTGGGAGGACTATGTGAAATATTGACCTCTATGACAGATATATAGTGGGAGACTATGTGAAATATTGACCTCTATAGCAGATATATAGTGGGAGGACTATGTGAAATATTGACCTCTATAGCAGATATATAGTGGGAGGACTATGTGAAATATTGACCTCTATGACAGATATATAGTGGGAGGACTATGTGAAATGTTGACCTCTATGACAGATATATAGTGGGAGGACTATGTGAAATATTGACCTCTATACAGATATATAGTGGGAGGACTATGTGAAATATTGACCTCTATGACAGATATATAGTGGGAGGACTATGTGAAATATTGACCTCTATACAGATATATAGTGGGAGGACTATGTGAAATATTGACCTCTATATCAGATATATAGTGGGAGGACTATGTGAAATATTGACCTCTATATCAGATATATAGTGGGAGGACTATGTGAAATATTGACCTCTATATCAGATATATAGTGGGAGGACTATGTGAAATATTGACCTCTATAGCAGATATATAGTGGGAGGACTATGTGAAATATTGACCTCTATGACAGATATATAGTGGGAGGACTATGTGAAATATTGACCTCTATGACAGATATATTGTGGGAGAACTATGTGAAATATTGACCTCTATGGCAGATATATAGTGGGAGGACTATGTGAAATATTGACCTCTATAGCAGATATATAGTGGGAGGACTATGTGTAATATTGACCTCTATGACAGATATATAGTGGGAGGACTATGTGAAATATTGACCTCTATAGCAGATATATTGTGGGAGGACTATGTGTAATATTGACCTCTATGACAGATATATAGTGGGAGAACTATGTGAAATATTGACCTCTATAGCAGATATATAGTGGGAGGACTATGTGAAATATTGACCTCTATGACAGATATATAGTGGAAGGAAAGGAAATATTGACCTATGTCAGTTGTTGACCTCCAACTGAATGTATTCTATGTGAAATGTTGACTTCTATGACAGATATATGTGAGCAGTCTGAGAATGACTGAATGCTTCATAATAAGACATCAAGCTAAATTCTAAGCTGACCTCTATGACAGATATATAGTGGGAGGACTATGTGAAATATTGACCTCTATAGCAGATATATAGTGGGAGGACTATGTGAAATATTGACCTCTATGACAGATATATAGTGGGAGGACTATGTGAAATATTGACCTCTATGACAGATATATAGTGGGAGGACTATGTGAAATATTGACCTCTATGGCAGATATATAGTGGGAGGACTATGTGAAATATTGACCTCTATGACAGATATATAGTGGGAGGACTATGTGAAATATTGACCTCTATGACAGATATATAGTGGGAGGACTATGTGAAATATTGACCTCTATGGCAGATATATAGTGGGAGGACTATGTGAAATATTGACCTCTATAGCAGATATATAGTGGGAGGACTATGTGAAATATTGACCTCTATGACAGATATATAGTGGGAGGACTATGTGAAATATTGACCTCTATGGCAGATATATAGTGGGAGATCTATGAAATATTGACCTCTATGACAGATAATTTGAAGAACTATCTATACATCTTAACAATATATTGAGAACATTTGGGAGAGTATTGACCTAAATGTAAAGAAACTATTTAAATTTGAGCCTTGAAGAAGACACACTGCTGTTCACAGGGCCTGAAATATTTTATAGTATCAGATATATAGACTATGTCTTGTGTTATTGACCTCAATAAACAAAACAGACAAATAAGTAATTACTGACCTCTATGATCATCCATTATCCAAGATGGGAGTCTATGTGAAATATTGATCATGTAAAACAGAATGCATTAGTGGGAGATATATTTGACCTTCATTGAATTTCTGTCTCATTACATAATTTAATGAAATACCATACATATATTGATATGACTGTTCATCACATTATTACTAATGTACATCTAGGGAAAGGGATGTAAGCAGATATATGTGAGCAGTCTGAGAATGACTGAATGTTCATAATATTGACATCAATAGCAGAATATCAGTGGGAGCTATTTTATTTTGACCTCTTGACAGATATATAGTTTGGGAGACTATGTGAAATATTGACCTCTATGACAGATATATAGTGGGAGGACTATGTGAAATATTGACCTCTATAGCAGATATATAGTGGGAGGACTATGTGAAATATTGACCTCTATAGCAGATATATAGTGGGAGGACTATGTGAAATATTGACCTCTATAGCAGATATATAGTGGGAGGACTATGTGAAATATTGACCTCTATGACAGATATATAGTGGGAGGACTATGTGAAATATTGACCTCTATAGACAGATATATAGTGGGAGGACTATGTGAAATATTGACCTCTATAGCAGATATATAGTGGGAGGACTATGTGAAATATTGACCTCTATAGCAGATATATAGTGGGAGAACTATGTGAAATATTGACCTCTATAGCAGATATATAGTGGGAGGACTATGTGAAATATTGACCTCTATAGTATATAGTGGGAGGACTATGTGAAATATTGACCTCTATAGACAGATATATAGTGGGAGGACTATGTGAAATATTGACCTCTATGACAGATATATAGTGGGAGGAATATAGGGGATAAATATTGACCTCTAGAAGTTGTCCAACTGAAGGTACTATGTGAAATATTGACTCTATGACAGATATATAGTGGGAGGACTATGTGAAATATTGACCTCTATGACAGATATATAGTGGGAGGACTATGTGAAATATTGACCTCTATGACAGATATATAGTGGGAGGACTATGATGTTGAAATGACTGATATATGAACATCTATAGAACATCTTAATATTGACCAACCTACAGATATATAGTGGGGAGACTATGTGAAATAAATGAAAGAAACTGATTTAATTTGTAGCCTTGAAGAAGACACACTGCTGTTCACAAGGCCTGTATTTTTATAGATATATTAACACTCTGGTACAGATATATAGTGGGAGAACTGTTCTTTGTCTTGTGAAATATTGACCTCTAAACAAAACAGACAAATGTAATATTGACTCTACCAGATAATACTGATCATCCATTATCCAAGATGGAGAGTCATGAATAATATGGGAGGACTATGTAAAATAGAATGCATTAGTTATTATTGTTCATTGAATTTCTGTCTCATGTGAAATATTGAAATACCTCTATGAATGACTATAGTTCATCACATTAATTATAATTGACATCTAGGAAAGGGAGGACTATGTGAAATATTGACCTCTATGACAGAATATATAGTAAGGGCTGAATTCAAGCTGATTCTATTTTCATTTTGGAGTGAAATATTGACCTCTATGACAGATATATAGTGGGAGGACTATGTGAAATATTGACCTCTATGCAGATATATAGTGGGAGGACTATGTGAAATATTGACCTCTATGACAGATATATAGTGGGAGAACTATGTGAAATATTGACCTCTATAGCAGATATATAGTGGGAGGACTATGTGAAATATTGACCTCTATAGCAGATATATAGTGGGAGGACTATGTGAAATATTGACCTCTATAGCAGATATATAGTGGGAGAACTATGTGAAATATTGACCTCTATAGCAGATATATAGTGGGAGGACTATGTGAAATATTGACCTCTATAGCAGATATATAGTGGGAGAACTATGTGAAATATTGACCTCTATAGCAGATATATAGTGGGAGGACTATGTGAAATATTGACCTCTATAGACAGATATATAGTGGGAGAACTATGTGAAATATTGACCTCTATAGACAGATATATAGTGGGAGGACTATGTGAAATATTGACCTCTATGACAGATATATAGTGGGAGGACTATGTGAAATATTGACCTCTATAGCAGATATATAGTGGGAGGACTATGTGAAATATTGACCTCTATGACAGATATATAGTGGGAGGACTATGTGAAATATTGACCTCTATGAGCAGATATATAGTGGGAGGACTATGTGAAATATTGACCTCTATAGCAGATATATAGTGGGAGGACTATGTGAAATATTGACCTCTATGACAGATATATAGTGGGAGGACTATGTGAAATATTGACCTCTATGACAGATATATAGTGGGAGGACTATGTGAAATGTTGACCTCTATAGCAGATATATAGTGGGAGGACTATGTGAAATATTGACCTCTATAGCAGATATATAGTGGGAGGACTATGTGAAATATTGACCTCTATGACAGATATATAGTGGGAGGACTATGTGAAATATTGACCTCTATAGCAGATATATAGTGGGAGGACTATGTGAAATATTGACCTCTATAGCAGATATATAGTGGGAGGACTATGTGTAATATTGACCTCTATAGCAGATATATAGTGGGAGGACTATGTGAAATATTGACCTCTATAGCAGATATATAGTGGGAGAACTATGTGAAATATTGACCTCTATAGCAGATATATAGTGGGAGGACTATGTGAAATATTGACCTCTATAGCAGATATATAGTGGGAGGACTATGTGAAATATTGACCTCTATAGCAGATATATAGTGGGAGGACTATGTGAAATGTTGACCTCTATGACAGATATATAGTGGGAGGACTATGTGAAATATTGACCTCTATAGACAGATATATAGTGGGAGGACTATGTGAAATATTGACCTCTATAGCAGATATATAGTGGGAGGACTATGTGAAATATTGACCTCTATAGCAGATATATAGTGGGAGGACTATGTGAAATGTTGACCTCTATGACAGATATATAGTGGGAGGACTATGTGAAATGTTGACCTCTATAGCAGATATATAGTGGGAGGACTATGTGAAATATTGACCTCTATGACAGATATATAGTGGGAGGACTATGTGAAATATTGACCTCTATGGCAGATATATAGTGGGAGGACTATGTGAAATATTGACCTCTATAGCAGATATATAGTGGGAGGACTATGTGAAATATTGACCTCTATAGCAGATATATAGTGGGAGGACTATGTGAAATATTGACCTCTATAGCAGATATATAGTGGGAGGACTATGTGAAATATTGACCTCTATAGCAGATATATAGTGGGAGGACTATGTGAAATATTGACCTCTATAGCAGATATATAGTGGGAGAACTATGTGAAATATTGACCTCTATAGCAGATATATAGTGGGAGGACTATGTGAAATATTGACCTCTATAGCAGATATATAGTGGGAGGACTATGTGAAATATTGACCTCTATGGCAGATATATAGTGGGAGGACTATGTGAAATATTGACCTCTATGACAGATATATAGTGGGAGGACTATGTGAAATATTGACCTCTATAGCAGATATATAGTGGGAGGACTATGTGAAATATTGACCTCTATGACAGATATATAGTGGGAGGACTATGTGAAATATTGACCTCTATAGACAGATATATAGTGGGAGGACTATGTGAAATATTGACCTCTATAGCAGATATATAGTGGGAGGACTATGTGAAATATTGACCTCTATAGCAGATATATAGTGGGAGGACTATGTTAAATATTGACCTCTATAGCAGATATATAGTGGGAGGACTATGTGAAATATTGACCTCTATGGCAGATATATAGTGGGAGGACTATGTGAAATATTGACCTCTATAGCAGATATATAGTGGGAACTGAATGTTGATTCAACTGAGGACTATGTGAATTTATTGATTGACCTCTATGACAGATATATAGTGGGAGGACTATGTGAAATATTGACCTCTATGACAGATATATTGTGGGAGGACTATGATGAAAAATGCTGATAATCTATGAAGAATATCTGGGAGATATGTGAAATATTGACCTCTATGACAGATATTTAGTGGGAGACTATGTGAAATGTAAAGAAAACTGATATTAATTTGTAGCCTTGAAGAAGACACACTATGCTGTTATAAGGCCTATGTAGTTTTGATCTATCAGATATATAGTGGGAGTATGTTCTATTGTCTATGTGTTATGGTTGTCAATAAACAAAACAGACAATAAGTAATTACTCATAAATATTGATCTCTATGACAGATATAGTGGAGAGTATGAATAATGATCTATGAAAACAGATATGTGGGATTATGTTAATATTGTTCATATATGAACTATGTGTCTCTTACATATATTTAATGAAATACCTCTATATATATTGTGAAGACTGTTCAACTTGACCTCTATGTACATATAGTGGGAACTATGTGACCTCTATGACAGAGATAGAACTATGAATGGATATAAGAATATGTGAAATGAATTTTCTAGTGTGAAATATTGACCTCTATGACAGATATATAGTGGGAGGACTATGTGAAATATTGACCTCTATAGCAGATATATAGTGGGAGAACTATGTGAAATATTGACCTCTATAGCAGATATATAGTGGGAGAACTATGTGAAATATTGACCTCTATAGACAGATATATAGTGGGAGGACTATGTGAAATATTGACCTCTATAGCAGATATATAGTGGGAGAACTATGTGAAATATTGACCTCTATAGCAGATATATAGTGGGAGGACTATGTGAAATATTGACCTCTATAGCAGATATATAGTGGGAGGACTATGTTAAATGTTGACCTCTATGGCAGATATATAGTGGGAGAACTATGTGAAATATTGACCTCTATAGCAGATATATAGTGGGAGGACTATGTGAAATGTTGACCTCTATAGCAGATATATAGTGGGAGAACTATGTGAAATATTGACCTCTATATCAGATATATAGTGGGAGGACTATGTGAAATGTTGACCTCTGTGACAGATATATAGTGGGAGGACTATGTGAAATGTTGACCTCTATATCAGATATATAGTGGGAGGACTATGTGAAATGTTGACCTCTATATCAGATATATAGTGGGAGGACTATGTGAAATATTGACCTCTATATCAGATATATAGTGGGAGGACTATGTGAAATATTGACCTCTATATCAGATATATAGTGGGAGGACTATGTGAAATATTGACCTCTATGACAGATATATAGTGGGAGGACTATGTGAAATATTGACCTCTATAGCAGATATATAGTGGGAGGACTATGTGAAATATTGACCTCTATGACAGATATATAGTGGGAGGACTATGTGAAATATTGACCTCTATAGACAGATATATAGTGGGAGAACTATGTGAAATATTGACCTCTATAGACAGATATATAGTGGGAGGACTATGTGAAATATTGACCTCTATGACAGATATATAGTGGGAGGACTATGTGAAATATTGACCTCTATAGCAGATATATAGTGGGAGGACTATGTGAAATATTGACCTCTATGACAGATATATAGTGGGAGGACTATGTGAAATATTGACCTCTATAGCAGATATATAGTGGGAGAACTATGTGAAATATTGACCTCTATAGCAGATATATAGTGGGAGGACTATGTGAAATATTGACCTCTATGACAGATATATAGTGGGAGGACTATGTGAAATATTGACCTCTATAGCAGATATATAGTGGGAGAACTATGTGAAATACCTTGACATCCATATATAGATGG
The DNA here is from genome assembly GCF_023373465.1 of Oncorhynchus keta. Classification (NCBI taxonomy): domain Eukaryota; kingdom Metazoa; phylum Chordata; class Actinopteri; order Salmoniformes; family Salmonidae; genus Oncorhynchus; species Oncorhynchus keta. Next base: position 8,011,109 of record NC_068434.1, read on the forward strand.
AGAGTCATGATATATCTATGGAGGATGATTAGTTATTATTATGAGGACTATGTGATTACATATTAGTGGGAGGACTATGAAATACCTCTATATTGACATGATATCATACTATGTGAAATATTGACCTCTATGTATATAGTGGGGGAAAGGTGAAATGTTGACCTCTATAGCAGATATATGTGAGAACTATATGAAAATGACTGAATATATAGCTATCATAAATAAGACATCTAAGATATATAGTGGGAGGGAGAATATTATTTTCATTCTGTGAAATATTGACCTCTATGACAGATATATAGTGGGAGACTATGTGAAATATTGACCTCTATGACAGATATATAGTGGGAGGACTATGTGAAATATTGACCTCTATAGCAGATATATAGTGGGAGGACTATGTGAAATATTGACCTCTATAGACAGATATATAGTGGGAGACTATGTGAAATATTGACCTCTATAGCAGATATATAGTGGGAGGACTATGTGAAATATTGACCTCTATGACAGATATATAGTGGGAGGACTATGTGAAATATTGACCTCTATAGCAGATATATAGTGGGAGGACTATGTGAAATATTGACCTCTATAGCAGATATATAGTGGGAGGACTATGTGAAATATTGACCTCTATGACAGATATATAGTGGGAGGACTATGTGAAATATTGACCTCTATGACAGATATATAGTGGGAGGACTATGTGAAATATTGACCTCTATGACAGATATATAGTGGGAGGACTATGTGAAATATTGACCTCTATGACAGATATATAGTGGGAGGACTATGTGAAATATTGACCTCTATGACAGATATATAGTGGGAGGACTATGTGAAATATTGACCTCTATGACAGATATATAGTGGGAGGACTATGTGAAATATTGACCTCTATGACAGATATATAGTGGGAGGACTATGTGAAATATTGACCTCTATGACAGATATATAGTGGGAGGACTATGTGAAATATTGACCTCTATGACAGATATATAGTGGGAGAACTATGTGAAATATTGACCTCTATAAGATATTGAAGAACTATCTATACAAATATTGACCTACTATGAGAACATTTGAGAGTATATAAATGGAAACTGATTTAATATGTAGTATGTGAAATGTATTTTTATAGACAGATTAACTCTGGTCTGTTCTTTGTCTTGTAGTTATTGGTTGACCTCAATAAACAAAACAGACAATATATAGTGGGAGAACTATGTAAATATTGACCTCTATCAGATGATCATCCATTATCCAAGATGGGAGGACTATGAATATGATCATCTAAATATTGATTATTGACCTCTATAACAGATTCATTGAATATTATGTCTATTACAGATATATAGTGGGAGAACTATGTGAAATATTGACCTCTATGACAGATATCACATGAGAACTATGTGAAGGACTATTGATTATCATGTACATCTAGGGAAAGGGATAGTGGGAGGACTATGTGAGCAGTCTGAGAATGACTGAATGCTATGTGAAATAAGACATCTATAGCAGAATTCAAGCTGATTTTATTTTAATTTTTGACAGATATATATATTTGGAGACTATGTGAAATATTGACCTCTATGACAGATATATAGTGGGAGGACTATGTGAAATATTGACCTCTATAGACAGATATATAGTGGGAGGACTATGTGAAATATTGACCTCTATAGCAGATATATAGTGGGAGGACTATGTGAAATATTGACCTCTATAGCAGATATATAGTGGGAGGAAATGTAATTAGTCAGCCAAATATTGAAGTTCTCCCACTTAAAATATTGATGACAGATATATAGTAGGAGGACTATCAACTATGACAGACAAAATGAGAAGAAAAAATATTGACCAGAAAATCTATAGGACAGAATTTATTTGCAAATATGTGGAAAATATGTGAAATATTGACCTACAAACAAGAACTATTTATTGACTCTCTATAGTGGGAGAACAGATATAACTAGATATATAGGAGACTATGTGAAATGTATTAATGACCTCTATGAACTTGTTATATATAAAAGACACCTGGGAGGACCTCAAATAGTCATACTCCAAACTACTATGGCCAAGACAAATATAGTCAAAGGACTATGAAAAAAATTGACCTCTAGGCTGAAGACTGAATCTGCAATAGGTAAGTAGCTATGTTTGAAGAAATTGACCTCTGTAGCAGATATTAGGAAATGGAAGACATACAATGACCACTGAAATATTGACCTCTATGACAGATATATAGTGGGAGAACTATGTGAAATATTGACCCATACGGGGGAGACCTAATGAATGACCTCTATAGCAGATATAGTGGGAGAACTAGTAACAAAGCCTACAATAGTGGGACAAATATTACGCCGCTGGGAGGGACTATATAGTGGGGAGGACAAATCCTGCAGTGCCAGACAGATATATAGTGGGAGGACTATGTGAAATCCCTGCTTCAGCCAGTATATGAGGCCCGTCTGAAATTTGACTCTAGAGAGCATTTGGATAGTGGGAGAACTATGTGAAATATTGACCTCTATGAAACAGATATATAGTGGGAGGAACTATGTGAAATGTTTCTAGGACAATATAATGGGAGTTGCATCCAAAGAACACCATACCTACTATGACAGATGGGGGTGGAAACATCATGCTTTGAAATATTGACCTCTGCAAAGGGAGAGGACTACTGAAATATTGACCTCTAAAGAATAATGGAGCCATGTATATTGTCTATAGATTTTGAGAACTATGTGAAATATTGACCTCCATCAGCAATATAGGGCATTGAAATATTGACCTCTATGACAGATATATAGTGGGAGAACTATGGACCTCTATGTAAGAAGTGGGAGAACTATTTCAAGGTCCTGGAGTGACCTCTATGCCAGTATCCAGAGGACTAAAATATTGACCCTACAGAAAATCTTTGGAGGGAGTTGAAATATTGACCTCTATGACAGATGTGAGCTAACAGCCCCTATACAGATATATAGTGGAGATCTGCATGGAGGAATTGACTACCAGCATACAGTGTGGAAAACTATGTGAAGACTTACAGAAAACTATTTGACCTCTATTGACAGATATATAGTGGGAGGACTATTGTGATAAACTATTGACCTCTTGACAAATACTTATTTTCCACCATAATTTGAAATAAATTGACCTCTAAAAGATATATAATGTTATTTTCTGGATATTATTTTCCCATTTTGTCTGTCATTGTTGAACTGTACCTATGATGAAAATTACAGGGCTCTCTCATCTTTTTAAGTGGGAGAACTTGCACAATTGGTGGCTGACTAAATACTTTTTTGCCCCATTGTATATGGTGTAGGACTATGTGAAATATTGACCTCTATAGCAGATATATAGTGGGAGGACTATGTGAAATATTGACCTCTATAGCAGATATATAGTGGGAGGACTATGTGAAATATTGACCTCTACAGCAGATATATAGTGGGAGGACTATGTGAAATATTGACCTCTATAGCAGATATATAGTGGGAGAAATATGTGAAATATTGACCTCTATAGCAGATATATAGTGGGAGGACTATGTGAAATATTGACCTCTATAGCAGATATATAGTGGGAGGACTATGTGAAATATTGACCTCTATAGCAGTTATATAGTGGGAGGACTATGTGAAATATTGACCTCTATAGCAGATATATAGTGGGAGGACTATGTGAAATATTGACCTCTATGGCAGATATATAGTGGGAGGACTATGTGAAATATTGACCTCTACGACAGATATATAGTGGGAGGACTATGTGAAATGTTGACCTCTATAACAGATATATAGTGGGAGGACTATGTGAAATGTTGACCTCTATAGCAGATATATAGTGGGAGGACTATGTGAAATATTGACCTCTATGACAGATATATAGAGGGAGGACTATGTGAAATATTGACCTCTATAGCAGATATATAGTGGGAGGACTATGTGAAATGTTGACCTCTATAGCAGATATATAGTGGGAGGACTATGTGAAATATTGACCTCTATGACAGATATATAGTGGGAGGACTATGTGAAATATTGACCTCTATAGCAGATATATAGTGGGAGGACTATGTGAAATATTGACCTCTATGACAGATATCAATAGTGGGAGGACTATGTGAAATATTGACCTCTATAGCAGATATATAGTGGGAGGACTATGTGAAATGTTGACCTCTATAGCAGATATATAGTGGGAGGACTATGTGAAATATTGACCTCTATAGCAGATATATAGTGGGAGGACTATGTGAAATATTGACCTCTATGGCAGATATATAGTGGGAGGACTATGTGAAATATTGACCTCTATAGCAGATATATAGTGGGAGGACTATGTGAAATATTGACCTCTATAGCAGATATATAGTGGGAGGACTATGTGAAATATTGACCTCTATAGCAGATATATAGTGGGAGGACTATGTGAAATATTGACCTCTATGACAGATATATAGTGGGAGGACTATGTGAAATATTGACCTCTATAGCAGATATATAGTGGGAGGACTATGTGAAATATTGACCTCTATAGCAGATATATAGTGGGAGGACTATGTGAAATATTGACCTCTATAGCAGATATATAGTGGGAGGACTATGTGAAATATTGACCTCTATAGCAGATATATAGTGGGAGGACTATGTGAAATATTGACCTCTATAGCAGATATATAGTGGGAGGACTATGTGAAATATTGACCTCTATAGCAGATATATAGTGGGAGGACTATGTGAAATATTGACCTCTATAGCAGATATATAGTGGGAGGACTATGTGAAATATTGACCTCTATAGCAGATATATAGTGGGAGGACTATGTGAAATATTGACCTCTATAGCAGATATATAGTGGGAGGACTATGTGAAATATTGACCTCTATGACAGATATATTGTGAAGGACTATGGGAAAGGACAGATATATAGTGGGATACTAGTCAGTTGACCAACTGAATGTATATCAAGTGAGATGTGATTTCTATGTCTAAAATGTTGACCTCTATGACAGATATATGTGGGAGGACTATGTGAAATATTGACCTCTATAGCAGATATATAGTGGGAGAACTATGTGAAATGTTGACCTCTATAGCAGATATATTGTGGAAGGGCTATGTGAAATATTGACCTCTATAGCAGATATATTCTGGGAGAACTATGTGAAATATTGACCTCTATAGCAGATATATTGTGGAAGGGCTATGTGAAATATTGACCTCTATAGCAGATATATTCTGGGAGAACTATGTGAAATATTGACCTCTATAGCAGATATATTCTGGGAGGACTATGTGAAATATTGACCTCTATAGCAGATATATTCTGGGAGAACTATGTGAAATGTTGACCTCTATAGCAGATATATTGTGGAAGGGCTATGTGAAATATTGAACTCTATGGCAGATATATAGTGGGAGGACTATGTGAAATATTGACCTCTATAGCAGATATATTGTGGAAGGGCTATGTGAAATATTGACCTCTATAGCAGATATATAGTGGGAGAACTATGTGAAATGTTGACCTCTATAGCAGATATATTCTGGGAGAACTATGTGAAATGTTGACCTCTATAGCAGATATATTGTGGAAGGGCTATGTGAAATGTTGACCTCTATAGCAGATATATTCTGGGAGAACTATGTGAAATGTTGACCTCTATAGCAGATATATTGTGGAAGGGCTATGTGAAATATTGACCTCTATAGCAGATATATTGTGGAAGGGCTATGTGAAATATTGACCTCTATAGCAGATATATAGTGGGAGAACTATGTGAAATATTGACCTCTATAGCAGATATATAGTGGGAGGACTATGTGAAATGTTGACCTCTATAGCAGATATATAGTGGGAGGACTATGTGAAATGTTGACCTCTATAGCAGATATATAGTGGGAGGACTATGTGAAATGTTGACCTCTATAGCAGATATATAGTGGGAGGACTATGTGAAATATTGACCTCTATAGCAGATATATAGTGGGAGGACTATGTGAAATATTGACCTCTATAGCAGATATATTGTGGGAGGACTATGTGAAATATTGACCTCTATAGCAGATATATTGTGGGAGGACTATGTGAAATATTGACCTCTATAGCAGATATATAGTGGGAGGACTATGTGAAATATTGACCTCTATAGCAGATATATTGTGGGAGGGCTATGTGAAATATTGACCTCTATAGCAGATATATAGTGGGAGGACTATGTGAAATATTGACCTCTATAGCAGATATATAGTGGGAGGACTATGTGAAATATTGACCTCTATAGCAGATATATTGTGGGAGGACTATGTGAAATATTGACCTCTATAGCAGATATATAGTGGGAGGACTATGTGAAATATTGACCTCTATAGCAGATATATAGTGGGAGGACTATGTGAAATATTGACCTCTATAGCAGATATATTCTGGGAGGACTATGTGAAATATTGACCTCTATAGCAGATATATTCTGGGAGAACTATGTGAAATATTGACCTCTATAGCAGATATATTCTGGGAGAACTATGTGAAATGTTGACCTCTATAGCAGATATATTCTGGGAGGACTATGTGAAATGTTGACCTCTATAGCAGATATATTCTGGGAGAACTATGTGAAATGTTGACCTCTATAGCAGATATATTCTGGGAGAACTATGTGAAATGTTGACCTCTATAGCAGATATATTCTGGGAGAACTATGTGAAATGTTGACCTCTATAGCAGATATATAGTGGGAGGACTATGTGAAATATTGACCTCTATGGCAGATATATAGCGGGAGGACTATGTGAACTATTGACCTCTATAGCAGATATAGACAAATACAGACAAATAAGTAATTACTCACCCTCATCTGATCATCCATTATCCAAGATGGAGAGTCATGAATAATGATCATGTAAAACAGAATGCATTAGTTATTATTGGTCATTGAATTTCTGTCTCATTACATAATTTAATGAAATACCACACATCATATTGATATGACTGATCATCACATTAATTACTCATGTACATCTAGGGAAAGGGATGTAAGCAGCACTACTATGTGAGCAGTCTGAGAATGACTGAATGCTTCATAATAAGACATCAAGCTAAATTCAAGCTGAGTCTATTTACATTTTGGTGTGAAATATTGACCTCTATAGCAGATATATAGTGGGAGGACTATGTGAAATATTGACCTCTATATCAGATATATAGTGGGAGGACTATGTGAAATATTGACCTCTATAGCAGATATATTGTGGGAGGACTATGTGAAATGTTGACCTCTATGACAGATATATAGTGGGAGGACTATGTGAAATATTGACCTCCATGGCAGATATATAGTGGGAGGACTATGTGAAATATTGACCTCTATGGCAGATATATTGTGGGAGGACTATGTGAAATATTGACCTCTATAGCAGATATATAGTGGGAGGACTATGTGAAATATTGACCTCTATAGCAGATATATAGTGGGAGGACTATGTGAAATATTGACCTCTATGGCAGATATATAGTGGGAGGACTATGTGAAATATTGACCTCTATAGCATATATATAGTGGGAGGACTATGTGAAATATTGACCTCCATGGCAGATATATTGTGGAAGGGAAAGGAAAGGGGGATACCTAGTCAGTTGTCCAACTGAATGTATTCAACTGAAATGTGTCTTCCGCGTCACTACTATTATTGGTCATTGAATTTCTGTCTCATTACATAATTTAATGAAATACCACACATCATATTGGAATGACTGTTCATCACATTCATTACTAATGTACATCTAGGGAAAGGGATGTAAGCAGCACCACTATGTGAGCAGTCTGAGAATGACTGAATGCTTCATAATAAGACATCAAGCTAAATTCAAGCTGATTCTATTTTAATTTTGGTGTGAAATATTGACCTCTATAGCAGATATATTGTGGAAGGGCTATGTGAAATATTGAACTCCATGGCAGATATATAGTGGGAGGACTATGTGAAATATTGAACTCCATGGCAGATATATAGTGGGAGGACTATGTGAAATATTGACCTCTATAGCAGATATATAGTGGGAGGACTATGTGAAATATTGACCTCTATAGCAGATATATTGTGGGAGGACGATGTGAAATATCGACCTCCATGGCAGATATATAGTGGGAGGACTATGTGAAATATTGACCTCTATGGCAGATATATAGTGGGAGGACTATGTGAAATATTGACCTCTATGGCAGATATATAGTGGGAGGACTATGTGAACTATTGACCTCTATAGCAGATATATAGTGGGAGGACGATGTGAAATATTGACCTCTATGGCAGATATATTGTGGGAGGACTATGTGAAATATTGACCACTATGGCAGATATATAGTGGGAGATCTATGATGTGAAAATTCTGGATAATTTGTAGAACATCTATACATCTTAATCCAACCTACCTTGAGAACATTTGAGGAGAGTATTGATAAATGTAAAGAAACTGATTTAATTTGTAGCCTTGAAGAAGACACACTGCTGTTCACAAGGCCTGTAGTTTTTATAGTATCAGATTAACACTCTGGTCTGTTCTTTGTCTTGTGTTATTGGTTGTCAATAAACAAAACAGACAAATTAGTAATTACTTACGCAATCCTGATCACCCATTATCCAAGATGGAGAGTCATGAATAATGATCATGTCTCATTACATAATTTAATGAAATACCATACATCATATTGGAATGACTGTTCATCACGTTCATTACTAATGTACATCTAGGGAAAGAGAGAATGATTTATTTCTGCTTTTATTTCTTTCATCATATTCCCAGTGGGTCAGAAGCTTACATACACTCAATTAGTATTTGGTAGTATTGCCTTTAAATTGTTTATCTTGTGTCAAACATTTTGGATAGCCTTCCACAAGCTTCCCACAATAAATTGGGGTGAATTTTGTCTCATTCCTCCTGACAGAGCTGGTTTAAGTGAGTCAGGTTTGTAGGCTTCCTTGCTCGCACAAGCTTTTTCAGTTCTGCTCACAAATGTTCTATATATAGGATTGAGGTCAGGGCTTTGTGATGGCCCCTCCAATACCCTGACTTTGTTGTCCTTAAGCCATTTTGCCACAACTTTGGAAGTATGCTTGGGGTCATTGTCCATTTAGAAGACCCATTTGCGACCAAGCTTTAACTGCCTGACTGATGTCTTGAGATGTTGCTTCAATATATCCACATAATTTTCCTCCTCATAATGCTATCTATTTTGTGAAGTGCACCAGTCCCTCCTGCAGCAAAGCACCTCCACAACATGATGCTGCCTCCCCCTTTTTCCTCCAAACATAACGATGGTCATTATGGCCAAATAGTTTTCTTTTGTTTCATCAGACCAGAGGACATTTATCCAAAAAGTACGATCTTTGTCCCCATGTGCGGTTACAAACCGTAGTCTGGCTTTTTTTATGGTGGTTTTTGAGCAGTGGCTTCTTCCTTGCTGAGCGGCCTTTCAGGTTATGTCGATTTGGCACTTGTTTTACTGTGGATAAAGATAGTTTGTACCTGTTTCCTCCAGCATCTTCACAAGGTCCGTTGCTGTTGTTCTGGGATTGATTTGCACTTTTCTCACCAAAGTACGTCCATCTCTAGGAGACAGAACACGTCTCCTTCCTGAGCAGTATGACGGCTGCGTGATCCCATGGTGTTTATACTTGCATACTATTGTTTGTACAGATGAACGTGGTACCTTCAGGTGTTTGGAAAGGATGAACCAGACTTGTGGCGGTCTACAATTGTTTTCTGAGGTCTTGGCTGATTTCTTTTGATTTTCCCATGATTTGAAGCAAAGAGGCACTGAGTTTGAAGGTAGGCCTTGAAATGCATCCACAGGTACACCTCAAATCTGAAGCTTCTAAAACCATGACATAATTTTCTGGAATTTTCCAAGCTGTTTAAAGGCTCAGTCAACTTAGTTTATGTAAACTTCTGACCCACTGGAATTGTGATACAGTGAGTTATAAGTGAAATAATCTGTCTGTAAACAATTGTTGGAAAAATTACTTGTGTCATGCACAAAGTAGATGTCCTAACCGACAAGAAATGTGTGGAGTGGTTGAAAAACGAGTTTTAATGACTCCAACCGAAGTGTATGTACATTTCCGACTTCAACTGTATCCTGGACCTAAATGACCTGTGTGTTACTCAAGACCCCAGTTCCTTTGCCAGTACACCTCATCTCTGTTAACTTTCCTATCTCAGTGTCACGACTTCCGCCGAAGTCGGTCCCTCTCCTTGTTCAGACGGTGTTCGGCGGTCGACGTCACCGTCCTTCTAGCCATCGCTGATCCATTTTTCATTTTCCATTGGTTTTGTCTTGTCTTACTTCACACCTGGTTCCAATCTCATCATTGTGTGTTTAACCCTCTAATTCCCCTCATGTCCTTGTTGTTGTATGTAGTGTAGTCATAGTCTGGTCTGGTCTCTCCTGTGCCTGACTTTCCTGCCACCAGCACGCACCCATTACAGAATCACCGACCCTAACTATGGAGTCAGCAGGAGAAGGTACCCCTGCCATTGATGTGGAGGAGCGCATCCAGTAGCATGCAGTAATACCTCACCATCTTGGCATCGCCATGGATCGCGTTGTCCAGACAACGCTGGGAGAGACAGGGAGTTCTTTCGGCGCCTCCACCAGCACAAACGGGGTCTTGTGGTCAGTGGTCAGCTGAGGCGGACAGGGCTTTTAGTCACCTGAAGGCTCTGTTTACCTCGGCTCCCGTGCTGGGCCATCCAAATCCCTCTTTGGCGTTCATAGTGTAGGTGGACGCGTCCAAGGCTGGAATAGGAGCTGGGCTCTCTCAGCGCTCGGGTACGCCACCGAAGCTCCGCCCCTGTGCCATCTTCTCAAAGAAGCTCAGCCCGGCGGAGCGAAACTATGATGTGGGGGACCGGGAGTTGTTGGCTGTTGTCAAGGCCTTGAAGGCGTGGAGACATTGGTTTGAGGTGGATTGACACCCTTTTCTCATCGGGACTGACCACCGCAATCTGGAGTACATTCGTGCGGCGAGGAGACTGAATCCTCGCCAGGGAAGGTGGGCCATGTTTTTCACCTGTTTTGTGTTTACCCTTTCTTACAGACCAGGCCCCCAGAACGTTAAGGCAGACGCATTGTCCCGGCTGTATGACACAGAGGAGCGGCCCATGGATCCCACTCCCATACTCTCCGCCTCTTGCCTGGTGGCGCCGGTAGTGTGGGAGCTGGACGCGGACATTGAGCAGGCGTTACGTGCAGAGCCCGCTCCCCTCCAGTGTCCAGCAGGGCGTCTGTACGTTCCGTCTGCTGTCCGCGACCGGCTGATCTATTGGGCCCACACGTCACCCTCCTCTCGTCATTCTGTGATCAGTCGGACGGTGCACTGTCTTAGTGGGAAGTACTGGTGGCCCACTTTGGCCGAGGATGTGAGGGTTTATGTTTCCTCCTGCTCTGTGTGCGCCCAGTGGAAGGCTCCTAGACACCTGCCCAGAGGTAAGTTACAACCCGTTCCACAACAGCCGTAGTCGCACCTGTCGGTAGATTTCCTGACCGCTCTTCCTCCTTCACGGGGTAACACCACGATCCTGGTCGTTGTGGGTCGTTTTTTTAAGTCCTGCCGTCTCCTCCCTTTGCCCAGTCTCCCTACGGCCCTACAGACTGCGGAGGTCCTGTTTACACACATCTTCCGGCACTACGGGGTGCCTGGGGATATAGTGCCTGATCCGGGTCCCCAGTTCACGTCGAGGGTCTGGAGGGTGTTCATGGAACGTCTGGGGTTCTCGGTCAGCCTGACCTCAGGTTTTCACCCCGAGAGTAACGGGCAGGTGGAGAGAGTTAACCATGATGTGGGTAGGTTTCTGAGGTCTTATTGCCAGGACCGGCCAGGGGAGTGGGCAGCGTAAGTGCCCTGGGCAGAGATGGCCTAGAAATTGCTCCGCCACTCCTCCACTAGCCTCTCTCCCTTCCAGTGTGTTTTGGGGTATCAGCCGGTTCTGGCTCCGCGGCATCAGAGTCAGACCGAAGTTCCTGCGGTGGACGACTGGTTCCGGCGCGCGGAGGAAATATGGGACACCGCCCATGTCCACCTTCAGCGCGCCGTGTTGCGCCAGAAAGTTGGCGCAGACCGTCACCGCAGTGACTAATCATTTCATAGATAAACTAATATAACAGTGGTATAACACATGTGTCCCAGCCCCAATCTCTTTTTCTACCACAAACATTGTTGCCAGAAAGGATTTGAATGGACAATGGACGTCCATCCAGCCCCATTACCTGTATGGACCTTGTGTATCTGTATCCCTACACCCCATTATAAACCAGGGAGATCCATGAGCATAATCATACCAACCAGGTCTACCCCAGTGTCCAAGCCTCAACATTCATACTAACCAGGTCTACCCCAGTGTCCCAAGACTCAACATTCATACTAACCAGGTCTACCCCAGTGTCCAAGCCTCAACATTCATATTAACCAGGTCTACCCCAGTGTCCAAGCCTCAACATTCATACTAACCAGGTCTACCCCAGTGTCCAAGCCTCAACATTCATACTAACCAGGTCTACCCCAGTGTCCAAGCCTCAACATTCATACTAACCAGGTCTACCCCAGTGTCCAAGCCTCAACATTCATACTAACCAGGTCTACCCCAGTGTCCAAGCCTCAACATTCATACTAACCAGGTCTACCCCAGTGTCCAAGCCTCAACATTCATACTAACCAGGTCTACCCCAGTGTCCAAGCCTCAACATTCATACTAACCAGGTCTACCATTGTGAAAAAGACACTAAACAAACCTAATAACATTAAATATCACTTCAGTTATTATACTAATTCACTTTATGGGTCTATACATGGCCAATTACCCCTGAAATAACAACATATTATGTTTTACAGTAAACATCTCTGATTTAAACATCAGTGAAGGTTAATGGCTGATGGTAAAATCCTCTGTAACATCATTTAGAAGTAAATCCTGAACCGAACTCAACTTAAATCTACTGAAGAAAAGGATCTGTTATGACTAAATATATAGAATAAATTAGAGGCTCTGTATTTTTCCATTAGACAGACATGTTTGTCAGGTAGCTGAGCACTTAAGAGCATTGGACCAGTAACCCAAACGTTGCTGGTTTGAATCCCTGAGGCAACAAGGAAAACATTTGTTGATATGCCCTTTAGCAAGGCACTTTAGAATGACAGCCTACCCTGCTGCCTAGGAACAGTGGGTTATAACTGCCTTGTTCAGGGGCAGAACAACAGATTTTTACCTTGTCAGCTCTGTGATTCAATCTAGCAACCTTTCGGTTACCTGCTCAATACTCTAACCACTAGTCTACCTGTCCTCATGTTACAAACACATTTCATCCAGACAAACATTTACACATAAAGACAAATACAACCACAAACACATTTCATTTTCAATAGTTGGTTTAGTTCTGTTCTCCCAGATACATGAAAGAAAAGTTCATCATTAATTATAGCATGGTGACTTACTATGAACTCTGGACTCTGCCATTTTAACTGCAATAAAAAGAGAAAACATTCATATTTACATCATTACCATTCATCAAATTCTCTCTTTTGCTCAATCACACAGATACAAACATCACTTCCTCTTTCTCCAGTCCTCATTGTTTTAAAACAGGACTGTTGTGTCTAGTTTGGAAAGTGAAATATACTGACATCTCCTCTTACCTTTACTGATCTTCACGTCCTCCACTTCACATTCAAAATAGTTGATTTAAATCCATAACCACTCTAATAGTCACTATATGTGCATATCTACACATTTTTACAGAACAATCTACACCTCAGTCCTGTACTGAGACACACCTTTCACTTTAACCTTTGCTCAGGTATTTGGAGTAAACTCCTCCCCCCCAGCCTCTCTAGTTATTAGAAAACCCAGTCACAAAGTCTAAATTGTCTACAGGACTATCATAAAATATCATGAAAACAAAAATGTGCATTTCAGATCTTAATGTAGGTTTAAGGTTAGGTATAAGGTTAGCAGTGTGTAGAATAGGGTTCTAATCAGAAGACCGATCCAGCCAGCAGATGGTAGTGATGATCTTTAATTATAGTCATATTATCCTGAGCTGTAAAGATTTAACAGTGACTATCAATATTAGCTTCTCTTATCTCTTTGGACACATTCACATGAGTAAATGAGTGAAATTGCTTCCATGACAAATAGTCTCAATGCTTTTCCATCCCCTCCTAACAAAATAAATGGATGACTTGCTTAAACAAATGTGGTTTCTACTGACAATTGAGATGAACAAACTATTGCATAATGGGACGACAAGCGGATAAGAGACTATCAGTTATTTAGATGAAGATATTAATAAGCGAGCCAGGAGGGATGTAGTCAATATATAAAATGGCGCCGATAGAGAGGGAGGAAGTGATTCCAGCCCCGAGGCAACATTCCAGTGTTATTTCTTACATTGTTAGCCAGACATTTTAGTGTGTTATTACTTACAGCCGGGAAGAAGGTGGGGTGTGTGGCTCATTTCTCAATAAAAATGGAAAACATTCATATTTACATCATTACCTTTCATCAAAATCTCTCTTTTGCTCAATCACACAGATACAAACATTACTTCTTCTTTCTCCAGTCCTCATTGTTTTAAAACAGGACTGTTGTTTCTAGTTTGGAAAGTGAAATATACTGAGATCTCCTCTTACCTTTACTGGCCTTCACGTCCCCCACTTCAAAATAGTTAATTTAAATCTATAACCACTCTAATAGTCACTATATGTGTATATCTATACGTTTTTACAGAACAATCTACACCTCAGTCCTATACTGAGACCCAACTTTCACTTTCACATTTGCTCAGCCACTTGGTGTGTTGCCAACTCCTCAGTAAGGAAAGGGACGGGGACGTTATGGGGCCCACGGCAGCACACGCTGCTCGTTGAGAAGAGTAACAACGATGCGTGCTTTCACGTCAAAGTCTCCAAAAGTCTCCAATAACACCAGGAAAAGTCGCTAGATTTGTGGCTAGTCGCTTTTTTGAAAATGTGTCGCTAGAGGGGTCTGAATACTTGATAAATATAAAGACAACGTCGCTAAGTTGGCAACACTGAAATGAGTCGCAAAGCCAATCACAACACCGATGGCAGTAATTTGTCAGTTCTTCCTTCACTCCAGCGAAGAGACCAATCTACGGTTTCTAGACACGCACCCGCCTTTAAGCCCGCCCCCATCAACCGGATATCCAAACCCAAAGATGCCAAATTTGGGAGAAAACAATTTGAGAAATTGTGAGCGAAAACTTGACAATAACAAGTGACTATTGCTGCTGGACAATTTAATACGTTCAAAATTAATAAAAATATACGTTTGAATCACTTTTTTTTCTTACAGTTCTATATATACTGTTTAAATAAAGGTTAAATAAAAAAAATACAAAATGTACTGTATAAGACACACTTGCAAGCGTTCAAGTCCAATGTGTGCTCTCGACTGGCCTGTGCCCTCCGCGGGACCTCTTCTCACTCGACCATGTTCTTCTCTCAACTCAGCGTTTGCTCGAGCAATGACGTTTCATCTTTCTAGTGCTAATTCGACTTTTGAATCAGATTTGACACTATTACTGATCCGGGCTGATCAATGTTACGAGATTTACACTTGACAACTTGACCTCTGGTGCTTTGATTAAAGCATTGCACAATACAGATGACCATTACCCGCGATAGCCCGCAGAGAGAGCTAACATACCGCCACTAAATCCAACGTTATTTGTTACATGTACGTACAAGCTATTTACTAAAATGAGTAAAAAAAGTGTTTGTTTTTTAAATACAACTACGATTTAAAAAATCTATTTAAAATAGATGTAAGAACTATGCTGAACAGCAATATAAATGCAACATGTAAAGTGTTTGTCCCATGTTTCATGAGCTGACATAAAAGATCCCAGACATGTTTCATATGCACAAACAGCTCATTTCTCTCAAATGTTGTGCACTAATGTGTTTACATCCTTGTTAGTGAGCCTTTCTCCTTTGCCAGGATAATCCCATCCACCAGTCAGCTGTAGCATATCAAGAAGCTGATTAAACAGCATGATCATTACACAGGTGAACCTTCTGCTGGGGACAATAAAAGGCCACTCTAAAATGTGCTGTTTTGTCACACAGATGTCTCAAGTTTTGAGGGAGCGTGCAATTAGCATGCTGACTGGAGGAATGACCACCAGAGCTGTCGCCAGATACTTTAATGTACATTTCTGTACCATAAGTCGCCTCCAATATCGTTTTAGAACATTTTGCAGTACATCCAACTGGCCACACAACCTCAGACCACATGTTACCACGCCAGCCCAGGACCTCCACAACCGCAGACCACGTGTAACCACGCCAGCCCAGGACCTCCACAACCGCAGACCACGTGTAACCACGCCAGCCCAGGACCTCTACAACCGCAGACCACGTGTAACCACGCCAGCCCAGGACCTCCACAACCGCAGACCACGTGTAACCACGCCAGCCCAGGACCTCCACAACCGCAGACCACGTGTAACCACGCCAGCCCAGGACCTCCACAACCGCAGACCACGTGTAACCACGCCAGCCCAGGACCTCCACAACCGCAGACCACGTGTAACCACGCCAGCCCAGGACCTCCACAACCGCAGACCACGTGTAACCACGCCAGCCCAGGACCTCCACAACCGCAGACCACGTGTAACCACGCCAGCCCAGGACCTCCACAACCACAGACCACGTGTAACCACGCCAGCCCAGGACCTCCACAACCGCAGACCACGTGTAACCACGCCAGCCCAGGACCTCCACAACCGCAGACCACGTGTAACCACGCCAGCCCAGGACCTCCACAACCGCAGACCAGGTGTAACCACGGCAGCCCAGGACCTCCACAACCGGCTTCTTCACCTGCGGGGTCGTCTGAGACCAGCCAGCTGGACAGCGGATGAAACTGTGGGTTTGCAGAACCAAATAATTTCTGCACAAACTGTCAAAAACCGCCTCAGGGAAGCACATCTGCGTCCTCACCGTCTTCACCAGGGTCTTGAGCTGACTGCAGTTCGGCGTCGTAACCGACTTCAGTGCGCAAATGATCACCTTTGACGGCCTCTGGCCTCGCTGGAGAAGTGTGCTCTTCACTGATTAATCCCGGTATCAACTGTACCGGGCAGATGGCAGACAGTATGTATGGTGTCGTGTGGACGAGTGGTTTGCTGATGTCAACGTTGTGAACAGAGTGACCCATGGTGGTGGTGAGGTTATGGTATGGGCAGGCATAAGTTACGAAAAACAAATACAAATGCATTTTATCAATGGCACTTTGAATGCACAGAGATACGGTGATGAGATCCTGAGGCCCATTGTCGTGCCATTCATCCACCTCCATCACTTCATGTTGCAGCTGAAAATGTCCCAGTTCTTCCATGGCCTGCATACTCGCCACACAAGTCACCCATCGAGCATGTTTGGGATGCTCTGGATTGATGTGTACAACAGAGTTTTCCAGTTCCAATATCCAGCAACTTCGAAACAGCCATTGAAGAGGAGTGGGACAACATTCCACAAGCCCCAATCAACAGCCTGATCAACTCTATGCGAGGGAGATGTGTCTTGCTGCATGATGCAAATGGTGGTCACACCAGATACTGATTGGTTTTCTGATCCACGCCCCTAACTTTTTATTAAGGTATCTGTGACCAACAGATGCATATCTGTATTCCCAGGCAGGTAGGGAGGGAGGGAGATGGAGGCAGGCGGGGAGGGAGGCATGGAGATGGAGGCAGGGAGGGAGGGAGACGGAGGCAGGTAGGGAGGCAGGGAGAGAGACGGAGGGAGGGAGGCATGGAGAAGGTGGCAGGGAGGGAGGGAGGCATGGAGACGGAGGCAGGTAGGGATGGAGGCATGGAGACGGAGGCAGGTAGGGATGGAGGCATGGAGAAGGAGGCAGGGAGGGAGATGGAGGCAGGCGGGGAGGGAGGGAGACGGAGGCAGGGAGGGAGACGGAGGCAGGTAGGGAGACCGAGGGAGGGAGGCATGGAGACGGAGGCAAGGAGGGAGGGAGGGGGAAATTAGAAAGTACCTGTCAAACAATGGAGTCATGACCAGATACCTTGCCTTCAGATCATTAAAGCTCATAAGGGCTTATTGTGGATATGATGTTGACATACCAGTGTTTGCTACAACTGTCCCCTGGTCCAAGACCAGATCTAGGGGCAACGCTTTTACATGTGATAATGGTCTTCCTTTATGCTACACAAGGAAACCAAGCCAACAAGAAATACATTTATGTACAATTCAACAACCCAAAACATCTTGTGAAATAACAATTTAATTATACCTTACATAATTGACTTAGTCTAAACTAATAACGGATCCCAAAAGCTAACCTATGACCTTTAAGGCAAGGCTGCTGCA